>NW_027618574.1:0-68189 GCF_964187855.1 Myxine glutinosa | reverse complement strand
TGCACTTGTGATAGTGTTGAAAAACCACTTTTCGCACTTGTGTTAGTGTTGAAAAACCACTTTTTGCACTTGTGTTGGTGCAGGAAACCACTTTTGCACTTGTATTAGTGTGGAAAAAACCACTTTTCGCACTTGTGTTGGTGTTGAAAAACCACTTTTCGCACTTGCGTTAGTGTTGAAAAACCACTTTTCGCACTTGTGTTAGTGTTGAAAAACCACTTTTCGCACTTGTGTTAGTGTTGAAAAACCACTTTTCGCACTTGTGTTGGTGCAGGAAACCACTTTTGCACTTGTATTAGTGTGGAAAAAACACTTTTCGCACTTGTGTTATTGTTGAAAAACCACTTTTCGCACTTGTGTTTGTGCAGGAAACCACTTTTGCACTTGTATTAGTGTGGAAAAACCACTTTTTGCACTTGTGTTAGTGTTGAAAAACCACTTTTCGCACTTGTGTTAGTGTTGAAAAACCACTTTCCGCACTTGTGTTGGTGCAGGAAACCACTTTTGCACTTGTATTAGTGTGGAAAAACCACTTTTCGCACTTGTGTTAGTGTTGAAAAACCACTTTTCGCACTTGTGTTAGTGTTGAAAAACCACTTTTTGCACTTGTGTTGGTGCAGGAAACCACTTTTGCACTTGTATTAGTGTGGAAAAAACACTTTCCGCACTTGTGTTAGTGTTGAAAAACCACTTTTCGCACTTGTGTTATTGTTGAAAAACCACTTTTCGCACTTGTGTTATTGTTGAAAAACCACTTTTCGCACTTGTGTTAGTGTTGAAAAACCACTTTTTGCACTTGTGTTGGTGTTGAAAAACCACTTTTCGCACTTGTGTTAGTGTTGAAAAACCACTTTTCGCCCTTGTGTTGGTGCAGGGAACCACTTTTGCACTTGTATTAGTGTGGAAAATCCACTTTTCGCACTTGTGTTAGTGTTGAAAAACCACTTTTCGCACTTGTGATAGTGTTGAAAAACCACTTTTTGCACTTGTGTTAGTGTTGAAAAACCACTTTTCGCACTTGTGTTGGTGCAGGAAACCACTTTTGCACTTGTATTAGTGTGGAAAAACCACTTTTCGCACTTGTGTTAGTATTGAAAAACCACTTTTCGCACTTGTGTTAGTATTGAAAAACGACTTTTCGCACTTGTGTTAGTGCTGAAAAACCACTTTTCGCACTTGTGTTGGTGCAGGAAACCACTTTTGCACTTGTATTAGTGTGGAAAAAACACTTTTTGCACTTGTGATAGTGTTGAAAAACCACTTTTCGCACTTGTGTTAGTGTTGAAAAACCACTTTTTGCACTTGTGTAGGTGCAGGAAACCACTTTTGCACTTGTATTAGTGTGGAAAAAACACTTTTTGCACTTGTGATAGTGTTGAAAAACCACTTTTCGCACTTGTGCTGGTGTTGAAAAACCACTTTTCGCACTTGTGTTAGTGTTGAAAAACCACTTTTCGCACTTGTGTTAGTGTTGAAAAACCACTTTTCGCACTTGTGTTAGTGTTGAAAAACCACTTTTCGCACTTGTGTTTGTGTTGAAAAACCACTTTTCGCACTTGTGTTGGTGCAGGAAACCACTTTTGCACTTGTATTAGTGTGGAAAAAACACTTTCCGCACTTGTGTTAGTGTTGAAAAACCACTTTTCGCACTTGTGTTAGTGTTGAAAAACCACTTTTCGCACTTGTGTTGGTGCAGGAAACCACGTTTGCACTTGTATTAGTGTGGAAAAAACACTTTCCGCACTTGTGTTAGTGTTGAAAAACCACTTTTCGCACTTGTGTTAGTGTTGAAAAACCACTTTTCGCACTTGTGTTGGTGCAGGAAACCACTTTTGCACTTGTATTAGTGTGGAAAAAACACTTTTTGCACTTGTGATGGTGTTGAAAAAACACTTTTCGCACTTGTGTTGGTGCAGGAAACCACTTTTGCACTTGTATTAGTGTGGAAAAAACACTTTTTGCACTTGTGATAGTGTTGAAAAACCACTTTTCGCACTTGTATAAGTGTGGAAAAACCACTTTTCGCACTTGTGTTAGTGTTGCAAAACCACTTTTCGCACTTGTGTAGTGTTGAAAAACCACTTTTCGCACTTGTGTTGGTGCAAGAAACCACTTTTGCACTTGTATTAGTGTGGAAAAAACACTTTTTGCACTTGTGATAGTGTTGAAAAACCACTTTTCGCACTTGTGTTAGTGTTGAAAAACCACTTTTCGCACTTGTGTTAGTGTTGAAAAACCACTTTTCGCACTTGTGTTGGTGCAGAAAAACAGTTTTGCACTTGTATTAGTGTGGAAAAACCACTTTTCGCACTTGTGTTAGTGTTGAAAAACCAATTTTGGCACTTGTGTTAGTGTTGAAAAACCACTTTTCGCACTTGTGTTGGTGCAGGAAAACACTTTTGCACTTGTATTACTGTGGAAAAAACACTTTTTGCACTTGTGATAGTGTTGAAAAACCACTTTTCGCACTTGTGTTAGTGTTGAAAAACCACTTTTCGCACATGTGTTGGTGCAGGAAACCACTTTTGCACTTGTATTAGTGTGGAAAAAACACTTTTTGCACTTGTGATAGTGTTGAAAAACCACTTTTCGCACTTGTGTTAGTGTTGAAAAACCACTTTTCGCACTTGTGTTGGTGCAGGAAACCACTTTTGCACTTGTATTAGTGTGGAAAAACCAATTTTCGCACTTGCGTTAGTGTTGAAAAACCACTTTTCGCACTTGTGTTAGTGTTGAAAAACCACTTTTCGCACTTGTGTTAGTGTTGAAAAACCACTTTTCGCACTTGTGTTGGTGCAGGAAACCACTTTTGCACTTGTATTATTGTGGAAAAACCACTTTTCGCACTTGTGTTAGTGTTGAAAAACCACTTTTCGCACTTGTGTTAGTGTTGAAAAACCACTTTTCGCACTTGTGTTAGTGTTGAAAAACCACTTTTCGCACTTGTGTTGGTGCAGGAAACCACTTTTGCACTTGTATTAGTGTGGAAAAAACACTTTTCGCACTTGTGTTAGTGTTGAAAAACCACTTTTCGCACTTGTGTTAGTGTTGAAAAACCACTTTTCGCACTTGTGTTAGTGTTGAAAAACCACTTTTCGCACTTGTGTTAGTGTTGAAAAACCACTTTTCGCACTTGTGTTAGTGTGGAAAAACCACTTTTCGCACTTGTGTTAGTGTTGAAAAACCACTTTTTGCACTTGTGTTGGTGCAGGAAACCACTTTTGCACTTGTATTAGTGTGGAAAAAACACTTTCCGCACTTGTGTTAGTGTTGAAAAACCACTTTTCGCACTTGTGTTGGTGCAGGAAACCACTTTTGCACTTGTATTAGTGTGGAAAAAACACTTTTTGCACTTGTGATGGTGTTGAAAAAACACTTTTCGCACTTGTGTTGGTGCAGGAAACCACTTTTGCACTTGTATTAGTGTGGAAAAAACACTTTTTGCACTTGTGATAGTGTTGAAAAACCACTTTTCGCACTTGTATAAGTGTGGAAAAACCACTTTTCGCACTTGTGTTAGTGTTGCAAAACCACTTTTCGCACTTGTGTTAGTGTTGAAAAACCACTTTTCGCACTTGTGTTGGTGCAAGAAACCACTTTTGCACTTGTATTAGTGTGGAAAAAACACTTTTTGCACTTGTGATGGTGTTGAAAAACCACTTTTCGCACTTGTGTTAGTGTTGAAAAACCACTTTTCGCACTTGTGTTAGTGTTGAAAAACCACTTTTCGCACTTGTGTTGGTGCAGAAAAACAGTTTTGCACTTGTATTAGTGTGGAAAAACCACTTTTCGCACTTGTGTTAGTGTTGAAAAACCAATTTTGGCACTTGTGTTAGTGTTGAAAAACCACTTTTCGCACTTGTGTTGGTGCAGGAAAACACTTTTGCACTTGTATTACTGTGGAAAAAACACTTTTTGCACTTGTGATAGTGTTGAAAAACCACTTTTCGCACTTGTGTTAGTGTTGAAAAACCACTTTTCGCACATGTGTTGGTGCAGGAAACCACTTTTGCACTTGTATTAGTGTGGAAAAACCACTTTTCGCACTTGTGTTAGTGTTGAAAAACCACTTTTCGCACTTGTGTTAGTGTTGAAAAACGACTTTTCGCACTTGTGTTAGTGCTGAAAAACCACTTTTCGCACTTGTGTTGGTGCAGGAAACCACTTTTGCACTTGTATTAGTGTGGAAAAACCACTTTTCGCACTTGTGTTAGTGTTGAAAAACCACTTTTCGCACTTGTGTTAGTGTTGAAAAACGACTTTTCGCACTTGTGTTAGTGCTGAAAAACCACTTTTCGCACTTGTGTTGGTGCAGGAAACCACTTTTGCACTTGTATTAGTGTGGAAAAAACACTTTTTGCACTTGTGATAGTGTTGAAAAACCACTTTTCGCACTTGTGTTAGTGTTGAAAAACCACTTTTCGCACTTGTGTTGGTGCAGGAAACCACTTTTGCACTTGTATTAGTGTGGAAAAACCACTTTTTGCACTTGTGATAGTGTTGAAAAACCAATTTTCGCACTTGTGTTAGTGTTGAAAAACCACTTTTCGCACTTGTGTTGGTGCAGGAAACCACTTTTGCACTTGTATTAGTGTGGAAAAAACACTTTTTGCACTTGTGATAGTGTTGAAAAACCAATTTTCGCACTTGCGTTAGTGTTGAAAAACCACTTTT
Organism: Myxine glutinosa; assembly: GCF_964187855.1. Lineage (NCBI taxonomy): Eukaryota > Metazoa > Chordata > Myxini > Myxiniformes > Myxinidae > Myxine > Myxine glutinosa. The sequence goes on along the minus strand of NW_027618574.1, from coordinate 63,515 downwards.
CGCACTTGTGTTAGTGTTGAAAAACCACTTTTCGCACTTGTGTTAGTGTTGAAAAACCACTTTTCGCACTTGTGTTGGTGCAGGAAACCACTTTTGCACTTGTATTATTGTGGAAAAACCACTTTTCGCACTTGTGTTAGTGTTGAAAAACCACTTTTCGCACTTGTGTTAGTGTTGAAAAACCACTTTTCGCACTTGTGTTAGTGTTGAAAAACCACTTTTCGCACTTGTGTTGGTGCAGGAAACCACTTTTGCACTTGTATTAGTGGGGAAAAAACACTTTTCGCACTTGTGTTAGTGTTGAAAAACCACTTTTCGCACTTGTGTTAGTGTTGAAAAACCACTTTTCGCACTTGTGTTAGTGTTGAAAAACCACTTTTCGCACTTGTGTTAGTATTGAAAAACCACTTTTCGCACTTGTGTTAGTGTTGAAAAACCACTTTTCGCACTTGTGTTAGTGTTGAAAAACCACTTTTTGCACTTGTGTTGGTGTAGGAAACCACTTTTGCACTTGTATTAGTGTGGAAAAAACACTTTCCGCACTTGTGTTTGTGTTGAAAAACCACTTTTTGCACTTGTGTTAGTGTTGAATAACCACTTTTCGCACTTGTGTTAGTGTTGAAAAACCACTTTTCGCACTTGTGTTGGTGCAGGAAACCACTTTTGCACTTGTATTAGTGTGGAAAAAACACTTTTTGCACTTGTGTTAGTGTTGAAAAACCACTTTTCGCACTTGTGTTAGTGTTGAAAAACAACTTTTCGCACTTGTGTTAGTGTTGAAAAACCACTTTTCGCACTTGTGTTAGTGTTGAAAAACCACTTTTCGCACTTGTGTTGGTGCAGGAAACCACGTTTGCACTTGTATTAGTGTGGAAAAAACACTTTCTGCACTTGTGTTAGTGTTGAAAAACCACTTTTCGCACTTGTGTTAGTGTTGAAAAACCACTTTTCGCACTTGTGTTGGTGCAGGAAACCACTTTTGCACTTGTATTAGTGTGGAAAAAACACTTTTTGCACTTGTGATGGTGTTGAAAAACCACTTTTCGCACTTGTGTTGGTGCAGGAAACCACTTTTGCACTTGTATTAGTGTGGAAAAAACACTTTTTGCACTTGTGATAGTGTTGAAAAGCACTTTTCGCACTTGTATAAGTGTGGAAAAACCACTTTTCGCACTTGTGTTAGTGTTGCAAAACCACTTTTCGCACTTGTGTTAGTGTTGAAAAAGCACTTTTCGCACTTGTGTTGGTGCAGGAAACCACTTTTGCACTTGTATTAGTGTGGAAAAAATACTTTTTGCACTTGTGATAGTGTTGAAAAACCACTTTTCGCACTTGTGTTAGTGTTGAAAAACCACTTTTCGCACTTGTGTTAGTGTTGAAAAACCACTTTTCGCACTTGTGTTGGTGCAGGAAACCAGTTTTGCACTTGTATTAGTGTGGAAAAACCACTTTTCGCACTTGTGTTAGTGTTGAAAAACCAATTTTGGCACTTGTGTTAGTGTTGAAAAACCACTTTTCGCACATGTGTTGGTGCAGGAAAACACTTTTGCACTTGTATTAGTGTGGAAAAAACACTTTTTGCACTTGTGATAGTGTTGAAAAACCACTTTTTGCACTTGTGTTAGTGTTGAAAAACCACTTTTCGCACTTGTGTTGGTGCAGGAAACCACTTTTGCACTTGTATTAGTGTGGAAAAACCACTTTTCGCACTTGTGTTAGTGTTGAAAAACCACTTTTCGCACTTGTGTTAGTGTTGAAAAACGACTTTTCGCACTTGTGTTAGTGCTGAAAAACCACTTTTCGCACTTGTGTTGGTGCAGGAAACCACTTTTGCACTTGTATTAGTGTGGAAAAAACACTTTTTGCACTTGTGATAGTGTTGAAAAACCACTTTTCGCACTTGTGTTAGTGTTGAAAAACCACTTTTTGCACTTGTGTAGGTGCAGGAAACCACTTTTGCACTTGTATTAGTGTGGAAAAAACACTTTTTGCACTTGTGATAGTGTTGAAAAACCACTTTTCGCACTTGTGTTAGTGTTGAAAAACCACTTTTCGCACTTGTGTTAGTGTTGAAAAACCACTTTTCGCACTTGTGTTAGTGTTGAAAAACCACTTTTCGCACTTGTGTTAGTGTTGATAAACCACTTTTCGCACTTGTGTTTGTGTTGAAAACCCACTTTTCGCACTTGTGTTGGTGCAGGAAACCACTTTTGCACTTGTATTAGTGTGGAAAAAACACTTTCCGCACTTGTGTTAGTGTTGAAAAACCACTTTTCGCACTTGTGTTTGTGTTGAAAAACCACTTTTCTCACTTGTGTTGGTGCAGGAAACCACTTTTGCACTTGTATTAGTGTGGAAAAAACACTTTTTGTACTTGTGATGGTGTTGAAAAACCACTTTTCGCACTTGTGTTGGTGCAGGAAACCACTTTTGCACTTGTATTAGTGTGGAAAAAACACTTTTTGCACTTGTGATAGTGTTGAAAAGCACTTTTCGCACTTGTATAAGTGTGGAAAAACCACTTTTCGCACTTGTGTTAGTGTTGCAAAACCACTTTTCGCACTTGTGTTAGTGTTGAAAAAGCACTTTTCGCACTTGTGTTGGTGCAGGAAACCACTTTTGCACTTGTATTAGTGTGGAAAAAACACTTTTTGCACTTGTGATAGTGTTGAAAAACCACTTTTCGCACTTGTGTTAGTGTTGAAAAACCACTTTTCGCACTTGTGTTAGTGTTGAAAAACCACTTTTCGCACTTGTGTTGGTGCAGGAAACCAGTTTTGCACTTGTATTAGTGTGGAAAAACCACTTTTCGCACTTGTGTTAGTGTTGAAAAACCAATTTTGGCACTTGTGTTAGTGTTGAAAAACCACTTTTCGCACATGTGTTGGTGCAGGAAAACACTTTTGCACTTGTATTAGTGTGGAAAAAACACTTTTTGCACTTGTGATAGTGTTGAAAAACCACTTTTCGCACTTGTGTTAGTGTTGCAAAACCACTTTTCGCACTTGTGTTAGTGTTGAAAAAGCACTTTTCGCACTTGTGTTGGTGCAGGAAACCACTTTTGCACTTGTATTAGTGTGGAAAAAACACTTTTTGCACTTGTGATAGTGTTGAAAAACCACTTTTCGCACTTGTGTTAGTGTTGAAAAACCACTTTTCGCACTTGTGTTAGTGTTGAAAAACCACTTTTCGCACTTGTGTTGGTGCAGGAAACCAGTTTTGCACTTGTATTAGTGTGGAAAAACCACTTTTCGCACTTGTGTTAGTGTTGAAAAACCAATTTTGGCACTTGTGTTAGTGTTGAAAAACCACTTTTCGCACATGTGTTGGTGCAGGAAAACACTTTTGCACTTGTATTAGTGTGGAAAAAACACTTTTTGCACTTGTGATAGTGTTGAAAAACCACTTTTTGCACTTGTGTTAGTGTTGAAAAACCACTTTTCGCACTTGTGTTGGTGCAGGAAACCACTTTTGCACTTGTATTAGTGTGGAAAAACCACTTTTCGCACTTGTGTTAGTGTTGAAAAACCACTTTTCGCACTTGTGTTAGTGTTGAAAAACGACTTTTCGCACTTGTGTTAGTGCTGAAAAACCACTTTTCGCACTTGTGTTGGTGCAGGAAACCACTTTTGCACTTGTATTAGTGTGGAAAAAACACTTTTTGCACTTGTGATAGTGTTGAAAAACCACTTTTCGCACTTGTGTTAGTGTTGAAAAACCACTTTTTGCACTTGTGTAGGTGCAGGAAACCACTTTTGCACTTGTATTAGTGTGGAAAAAACACTTTTTGCACTTGTGATAGTGTTGAAAAACCACTTTTCGCACTTGTGTTAGTGTTGAAAAACCACTTTTCGCACTTGTGTTAGTGTTGAAAAACCACTTTTCGCACTTGTGTTAGTGTTGAAAAACCACTTTTCGCACTTGTGTTAGTGTTGAAAAACCACTTTTCGCACTTGTGTTTGTGTTGAAAAACCACTTTTCGCACTTGTGTTGGTGCAGGAAACCACTTTTGCACTTGTATTAGTGTGGAAAAAACACTTTCCGCACTTGTGTTAGTGTTGAAAAACCACTTTTCGCACTTGTGTTAGTGTTGAAAAACCACTTTTCGCACTTGTGTTGGTGCAGGAAACCACGTTTGCACTTGTATTAGTGTGGAAAAAACACTTTCCGCACTTGTGTTAGTGTTGAAAAACCACTTTTCGCACTTGTGTTAGTGTTGAAAAACCACTTTTCGCACTTGTGTTGGTGCAGGAAACCACTTTTGCACTTGTATTAGTGTGGAAAAAACACTTTTTGCACTTGTGATGGTGTTGAAAAAACACTTTTCGCACTTGTGTTGGTGCAGGAAACCACTTTTGCACTTGTATTAGTGTGGAAAAAACACTTTTTGCACTTGTGATAGTGTTGAAAAACCACTTTTCGCACTTGTATAAGTGTGGAAAAACCACTTTTCGCACTTGTGTTAGTGTTGCAAAACCACTTTTCGCACTTGTGTTAGTGTTGAAAAACCACTTTTCGCACTTGTGTTGGTGCAAGAAACCACTTTTGCACTTGTATTAGTGTGGAAAAAAACACTTTTTGCACTTGTGATAGTGTTGAAAAACCACTTTTCGCACTTGTGTTAGTTTTGAAAAACCACTTTTCGCACTTGTGTTAGTGTTGAAAAACCACTTTTCGCACTTGTGTTGGTGCAGAAAAACAGTTTTGCACTTGTATTAGTGTGGAAAAACCACTTTTCGCACTTGTGTTAGTGTTGAAAAACCAATTTTGGCACTTGTGTTAGTGTTGAAAAACCACTTTTCGCACTTGTGTTGGTGCAGGAAAACACTTTTGCACTTGTATTACTGTGGAAAAAACACTTTTTGCACTTGTGATAGTGTTGAAAAACCACTTTTCGCACTTGTGTTAGTGTTGAAAAACCACTTTTCGCACATGTGTTGGTGCAGGAAACCACTTTTGCACTTGTATTAGTGTGGAAAAAACACTTTTTGCACTTGTGATAGTGTTGAAAAACCACTTTTCGCACTTGTGTTAGTGTTGAAAAACCACTTTTCGCACTTGTGTTGGTGCAGGAAACCACTTTTGCACTTGTATTAGTGTGGAAAAACCAATTTTCGCACTTGCGTTAGTGTTGAAAAACCACTTTTCGCACTTGTGTTAGTGTTGAAAAACCACTTTTCGCACTTGTGTTAGTGTTGAAAAACCACTTTTCGCACTTGTGTTGGTGCAGGAAACCACTTTTGCACTTGTATTATTGTGGAAAAACCACTTTTCGCACTTGTGTTAGTGTTGAAAAACCACTTTTCGCACTTGTGTTAGTGTTGAAAAACCACTTTTCGCACTTGTGTTAGTGTTGAAAAACCACTTTTCGCACTTGTGTTGGTGCAGGAAACCACTTTTGCACTTGTATTAGTGTGGAAAAACCACTTTTCGCACTTGTGTTAGTGTTGAAAAACCACTTTTCGCACTTGTGTTAGTGTTGAAAAACCACTTTTCGCACTTGTGTTAGTGTTGAAAAACCACTTTTCGCACTTGTGTTAGTGTTGAAAAACCACTTTTCGCACTTGTGTTAGTGTTGAAAAACCACTTTTCGCACTTGTGTTAGTGTTGAAAAACCACTTTTTGCACTTGTGTTGGTGCAGGAAACCACTTTTCGCACTTGTGTTAGTGTGGAAAAAACACTTTCCGCACTTGTGTTAGTGTTGAAAAACCACTTTTCGCACTTGTGTTAGTGTTGAAAAACCACTTTTCGCACTTGTGTTGGTGCAGGAAACCACTTTTGCACTTGTATTAGTGTGGAAAAAACACTTTTTGCACTTGTGATGGTGTTGAAAAAACACTTTTCGCACTTGTGTTGGTGCAGGAAACCACTTTTGCACTTGTATTAGTGTGGAAAAAACACTTTTTGCACTTGTGTTAGTGTTGAAAAACGACTTTTCGCACTTGTGTTAGTGCTGAAAAACCACTTTTCGCACTTGTGTTGGTGCAGGAAACCACTTTTGCACTTGTATTAGTGTGGAAAAAACACTTTTTGCACTTGTGATAGTGTTGAAAAACCACTTTTCGCACTTGTGTTAGTGTTGAAAAACCACTTTTTGCACTTGTGTAGGTGCAGGAAACCACTTTTGCACTTGTATTAGTGTGGAAAAAACACTTTTTGCACTTGTGATAGTGTTGAAAAACCACTTTTCGCACTTGTGTTAGTGTTGAAAAACCACTTTTCGCACTTGTGTTAGTGTTGAAAAACCACTTTTCGCACTTGTGTTAGTGTTGAAAAACCACTTTTCGCACTTGTGTTAGTGTTGAAAAACCACTTTTCGCACTTGTGTTTGTGTTGAAAAACCACTTTTCGCACTTGTGTTGGTGCAGGAAACCACTTTTGCACTTGTATTAGTGTGGAAAAAAACACTTTCCGCACTTGTGTTAGTGTTGAAAAACCACTTTTCGCACTTGTGTTAGTGTTGAAAAACCACTTTTCGCACTTGTGTTGGTGCAGGAAACCACGTTTGCACTTGTATTAGTATGGAAAAAACACTTTCCGCACTTGTGTTAGTGTTGAAAAACCACTTTTCGCACTTGTGTTAGTGTTGAAAAACCACTTTTCGCACTTGTGTTGGTGCAGGAAACCACTTTTGCACTTGTATTAGTGTGGAAAAAACACTTTTTGCACTTGTGATGGTGTTGAAAAAACACTTTTCGCACTTGTGTTGGTGCAGGAAACCACTTTTGCACTTGTATTAGTGTGGAAAAAAACACTTTTTGCACTTGTGATAGTGTTGAAAAACCACTTTTCGCACTTGTATAAGTGTGGAAAAACCACTTTTCGCACTTGTGTTAGTGTTGCAAAACCACTTTTCGCACTTGTGTTAGTGTTGAAAAACCACTTTTCGCACTTGTGTTGGTGCAAGAAACCACTTTTGCACTTGTATTAGTGTGGAAAAAACACTTTTTGCACTTGTGATAGTGTTGAAAAACCACTTTTCGCACTTGTGTTAGTGTTGAGAAACCACTTTTCGCACTTGTGTTAGTGTTGAAAAACCACTTTTCGCACTTGTGTTGGTGCAGAAAAACAGTTTTGCACTTGTATTAGTGTGGAAAAACCACTTTTCGCACTTGTGTTAGTGTTGAAAAACCAATTTTGGCACTTGTGTTAGTGTTGAAAAACCACTTTTCGCACTTGTGTTGGTGCAGGAAAACACTTTTGCACTTGTATTACTGTGGAAAAAAACACTTTTTGCACTTGTGATAGTGTTGAAAAACCACTTTTCGCACTTGTGTTAGTGTTGAAAAACCACTTTTCGCACATGTGTTGGTGCAGGAAACCACTTTTGCACTTGTATTAGTGTGGAAAAAACACTTTTTGCACTTGTGATAGTGTTGAAAAACCACTTTTCGCACTTGTGTTAGTGTTGAAAAACCACTTTTCGCACTTGTGTTGGTGCAGGAAACCACTTTTGCACTTGTACTAGTGTGGAAAAACCAATTTTCGCACTTGCGTTAGTGTTGAAAAACCACTTTTCGCACTTGTGTTAGTGTTGAAAAACCACTTTTCGCACTTGTGTTAGTGTTGAAAAACCACTTTTCGCACTTGTGTTGGTGCAGGAAACCACTTTTGCACTTGTATTATTGTGGAAAAACCACTTTTCGCACTTGTGTTAGTGTTGAAAAACCACTTTTCGCACTTGTGTTAGTGTTGAAAAACCACTTTTCGCACTTGTGTTAGTGTTGAAAAACCACTTTTCGCACTTGTGTTGGTGCAGGAAACCACTTTTGCACTTGTATTAGTGTGGAAAAAACACTTTTCGCACTTGTGTAAGTGTTGAAAAACCACTTTTCGCACTTGTGTTAGTGTTGAAAAACCACTTTTCGCACTTGTGTTAGTGTTGAAAAACCACTTTTCGCACTTGTGTTAGTGTTGAAAAACCACTTTTCGCACTTGTGTTAGTGTTGAAAAACCACTTTTCGCACTTGTGTTAGTGTTGAAAAACCACTTTTTGCACTTGTGTTGGTGCTGGAAACCACTTTTGCACTTGTATTAGTGTGGAAAAAACACTTTCCGCACTTGTGTTAGTGTTGAAAAACCACTTTTCGCACTTGTGTTAGTGTTGAAAAACCACTTTTCGCACTTGTGTTGGTGCAGGAAACCACTTTTGCACTTGTATTAGTGTGGAAAAAACACTTTTTGCACTTGTGATGGTGTTGAAAAAACACTTTTCGCACTTGTGTTGGTGCAGGAAACCACTTTTGCACTTGTATTAGTGTGGAAAAAACACTTTTTGCACTTGTGATAGTGTTGAAAAACCACTTTTCGCACTTGTATAAGTGTGGAAAAACCACTTTTCGCACTTGTGTTAGTGTTGCAAAACCACTTTTCGCACTTGTGTTAGTGTTGAAAAACCACTTTTCGCACTTGTGTTGGTGCAAGAAACCACTTTTGCACTTGGATTAGTGTGGAAAAAACACTTTTTGCACTTGTGATAGTGTTGAAAAACCACTTTTCGCACTTGTGTTAGTGTTGAAAAACCACTTTTCGCACTTGTGTTAGTGTTGAAAACCACTTTTCGCACTTGTGTTGGTGCAGAAAAACAGTTTTGCACTTGTATTAGTGTGGAAAAACCACTTTTCGCACTTGTGTTAGTGTTGAAAAACCAATTTTGGCACTTGTGTTAGTGTTGAAAAACCACTTTTCGCACTTGTGTTGGTGCAGGAAAACACTTTTGCACTTGTATTACTGTGGAAAAAACACTTTTTGCACTTGTGATAGTGTTGAAAAACCACTTTTCGAACTTGTGTTAGTGTTGAAAAACCACTTTTCGCACATGTGTTGGTGCAGGAAACCACTTTTGCACTTGTATTAGTGTGGAAAAACCACTTTTCGCACTTGTGTTAGTGTTGAAAAACCACTTTTCGCACTTGTGTTGGTGCAGGAAACCACTTTTGCACTTGTATTAGTGTGGAAAAAACACTTTTTGCACTTGTGATAGTGTTGAAAAACCACTTTTCGCACTTGTGTTAGTGTTGAAAAACCACTTTTCGCACTTGTGTTGGTGCAGGAAACCACTTTTGCACTTGTATTAGTGTGGAAAAAACACTTTTTGCACTTGTGATAGTGTTGAAAAACCACTTTTCGCACTTGTGTTAGTGTTGAAAAACACTTTTCGCACTTGTGTTGGTGCAGGAAACCACTTTTGTTGCACTTGTATTAGTGTGGAAAAACCAATTTTCGCACTTGCGTTAGTGTTGAAAAACCACTTTTCGCACTTGTGTTAGTGTTGAAAAACCACTTTTCGCACTTGTGTTAGTGTGAAAAACCACTTTTCGCACTTGTGTTGGTGCAGGAAACCACTTTTGCACTTGTATTATTGTGGAAAAACCACTTTCGCACTTGTGTTAGTGTGGAAAAACCACTTTTCGCACTTGTGTTAGTGTTGAAAAACCACTTTTCGCACTTGTGTTAGTGTTGAAAAACCACTTTTCGCACTTGTGTTGGTGCAGGAAACCACTTTTGCACTTGTATTAGTGTGGAAAAAACACTTTTCGCACTTGTGTTAGTGTTGAAAAACCACTTTCGCACTTGTGTTAGTGTTGAAAAACCACTTTTCGCACTTGTGTTAGTGTTGAAAACCACTTTTCGCACTTGTGTTAGTGTTGAAAAACCACTTTTCACACTTGTGTTAGTGTTGAAAAACCACTTTTCGCACTTGTGTTAGTGTTGAAAAACCACTTTTTTGCACTTGTGTTGGTGCAGGAAACCACTTTTGCACTTGTATTAGTGTGGAAAAAACACTTTCCGCACTTGTGTTTGTGTTGAAAAACCACTTTTTGCACTTGTGTTAGTGTTGATAAAATTAACCCACTTTTCGCACTTGTGTTAGTGTTGAAAAACCACTTTTCGCACTTGTGTTGGTGCAGGAAACCACTTTTCGCACTTGTGTTAGTGTTGAAAAACAACTTTTCGCACTTGTGTTAGTGTTGAAAAACCACTTTTCGCACTTGTGTTAGTGTTGAAAAACCACTTTTCGCACTTGTGTTGGTGCAGGAAACCACGTTTGCACTTGTATTAGTGTGGAAAAAACACTTTCTGCACTTGTGTTAGTGTTGAAAAACCACTTTCGCACTTGTGTTAGTGTGAAAAACCACTTTTCGCACTTGTGTTGGTGCAGGAAACCACTTTTGCACTTGTATTAGTGTGGAAAAAACACTTTTTGCACTTGTGATGGTGTTGAAAAACCACTTTTCGCACTTGTGTTGGTGCAGGAAACCACTTTTGCACTTGTATTAGTGTGGAAAAAACACTTTTTGCACTTGTGATAGTGTTGAAAAGCACTTTTCGATCTTGCATAAGTGTGGAAAACCACTTTTCGCACTTGTGTTAGTGTTGCAAAACCACTTTCGCACTTGTGTTAGTGTTGAAAAAGCACTTTTCGCACTTGTGTTGGTGCAGGAAACCACTTTTGCACTTGTATTAGTGTGGAAAAAACACTTTTTGCACTTGTGATAGTGTTGAAAAACCACTTTTCGCACTTGTGTTAGTGTGAAAAACCACTTTTCGCACTTGTGTTATTGTTGAAAACCACTTTTCGCACTTGTGTTGTGCAGGAAACCAGTTTTGCACTTGTATTAGTGTGGAAAAACCACTTTTCGCACTTGTGTTAGTGTTGAAAAACCAATTTTGGCACTTGTGTTAGTGTTGAAAAACCACTTTTCGCACATGTGTTGGTGCAGTAAAACACTTTTGCACTTGTATTAGTGTGAAAAAACACTTTTTGCACTTGTGATAGTGTTGAAAAACCACTTTTTGCACATGTGTTAGTGTTGAAAAACCACTTTTCGCACTTGTGTTGGTGCAGGAAACACTTTTGCACTTGTATTAGGTGGAAAAAACACTTTTCGCACTTGTGTTAGTGTTGAAAAACCACTTTTCGCACTTGTGTTAGTGTGAAAAACGACTTTTCGCACTTGTGTTAGTGCTGAAAAACCACTTTTCGCACTTGTGTTGGTGCAGGAAACCACTTTTGCACTTGTATTAGTGTGGAAAAAACACTTTTTGCACTTGTGATAGTGTTGAAAAACCACTTTTCGCACTTGTGTTAGTGTTGAAAAACCACTTTTCGCACTTGTGTAGGTGCAGGAAACCACTTTTGCACTTGTATTAGTGTGAAAAAACACTTTTTGCACTTGTGATAGTGTTGAAAAACCACTTTTCGCACTTGTGTTAGGTGTTGAAAAACCACTTTTCGCACTTGTGTTAGTGTTTGAAAAACCACTTTTCGCACTTGTGTTAGTGTTGAAAAACCACTTTTCGCACTTGTGTTAGTGTTGAAAAACCACTTTTCGCACTTGTGTTTGTGTTGAAAAACCACTTTTCGCACTTGTGTTGGTGCAGGAAACCACTTTTGCACTTGTATTAGTGTGAAAAAACACTTTCCGCACTTGTGTTGTGTTGAAAAACCACTTTTCGCACTTGTGTTAGTGTTGAAAACCACTTTTCCACTTGTGTTGGGCAGGAAACCACGTTTGCACTTGTATTAGTGTGGAAAAAACACTTTCCGCACTATGTTAGTGTTGAAAACACTTTCGCACATGTGTTGGTGCAGTAAAACACTTTTGCACTAGTATTAGTGTGGAAAAAACACTTTTTTGCACTTGTGATAGTGTTGAAAAACCACTTTTGCACTGTGTTAGTGTTGAAAACCACTTTTCGCACTTGTGTTGGTGCAGAAACCACTTTTGCACTTGTATTAGTGTGGAAAAACCACTTTTCGCACTTGTGTTAGTGTTGAAAAACCACTTTTCGCACTTGTGTTAGTGTTGAAAAACGACTTTTCGCACTTGTGTTAGTGCTGGAAAAACCACTTTTCGCACTTGTGTTGGTGCAGGAACCACTTTTGCACTTGTATTAGTGTGGAAAAAACACTTTTTGCACTTGTGATAGTGTTGAAAAACCACTTTTTCGCACTTGTGTTAGTGTTGAAAAACCACTTTTCGCACTGTGTAGGTGCAGGAACCACTTTTGCACTTGTATTAGTGTGGAAAAAACACTTTTTGCACTTGTGATAGTGTTGAAAAACCACTTTTCGCACTTGTGTTAGTGTTGAAAAACCACTTTTCGCACTTGTGTTAGTGTTGAAAAACCACTTTTCGCACTTGTGTTAGTGTTGAAAAACCACTTTTCGCACTTGTGTTAGTGTTGAAAAACCACTTTTCGCACTTGTGTTAGTGTTGAAAAAACCACTTTTCGCACTTGTGTTGTGTTGAAAACCACTTTTCGCACTTGTGTTGGTGCAGAAACCACTTTTGCACTTGTTTAGGTGGAAAAAACACTTTTCCGCACTTGTGTTAGTGTTGAAAAACCACTTTTCGCACTTGTGTTAGTGTTGAAAAACACTTTCGCACTTGTGTTGGTGCAGGAAACCACGTTTGCACTTGTAATTAGTGTGAAAAAACACTTTCCGCACTTGTGTTAGTGTTGAAAAACCACTTTTCGCACTTGTGTTAGTGTTGAAAAAACCACTTTTCGCACTTGTGTTGGTGCAGAAACCACTTTTGCACTTGTATTAGTGTGGAAAAAACACTTTTTGCACTTGTGATGGTGTTGAAAAACACTTTTCGCACTTGTGTTGGTGCAGGAAACCACTTTTGCACTTGTATTAGTGTGGAAAAAACACTTTTGCACTTGTGATAGTGTTGAAAAACCACTTTTCGCACTTGTATAAGTGTGGAAAAAACCACTTTTCGCACTTGTGTTAGTGTTGCAAAACCACTTTTCACACTTGTGTTAGTGTTGAAAAACCACTTTTCGCACTTGTGTTGGTGCAAGAAACCACTTTTGCACTTGTATTAGTGTGGAAAAAACACTTTTTGCACTTGAGATAGTGTTGAAAAACCACTTTTCGCACTTGTGTTAGTGTTGAAAAACCACTTTTCGCACTTGTGTTAGTGTTGAAAAACCACTTTTCGCACTTGTGTTGGTGCAGAAAACCAGTTTTGCACTTGTATTAGTGTGGAAAACCACTTTTCGCTCTTGTGTTAGTGTTGAAAAACCAATTTTGTGTTAGTGTTGAAAAACCAATTTTGGCACTTGTGTTAGTGTTGAAAAACCACTTTTCGCACTTGTGTTGGTGCAGGAAAACACTTTTGCACTTGTATTACTGTGGAAAAAACACTTTTTGCACTTGTGATAGTGTTGAAAAACCACTTTTCGCACTTGTGTTAGTGTTGAAAAACCACTTTTCGCACATCTGTTGGTGCAGGAAACCACTTTTGCACTTGTATTAGTGTGGAAAAACCACTTTTCGCACTTGTGTTAGTGTTGAAAAACCACTTTTCGCACTTGTGTTAGTGTTGAAAAACGACTTTTCGCACTTGTGTTAGTGCTGAAAACCACTTTTCGCACTTGTGTTGGTGCAGGAAACCACTTTTGCACTTGTATTAGTGTGGAAAAAACACTTTTTGCACTTGTGATAGTGTTGAAAAACCACTTTTCGCACTTGTGTTAGTGTTGAAAAACCACTTTTCGCACTTGTGTTGGTGCAGGAAACCACTTTTGCACTTGTATTAGTGTGGAAAAACCAATTTTCGCACTTGCGTTAGTGTTGAAAAACCACTTTTCGCACTTGTGTTAGTGTTGAAAAACCACTTTTCGCACTTGTGTTAGTGTTGAAAAACCACTTTTCGCACTTGTGTTGGTGCAGGAAACCACTTTTGCACTTGTATTATTGTGGAAAAACCACTTTTCGCACTTGTGTTAGTGTTGAAAAACCACTTTTCGCACTTGTGTTAGTGTTGAAAAACCACTTTTCGCACTTGTGTTGGTGCAAGAAACCACTTTTGCACTTGTATTAGTGTGGAAAAAACACTTTTTGCACTTGTGATAGTGTTGAAAAACCACTTTTCGCACTTGTGTTAGTGTTGAAAAACCACTTTTCGCACTTGTGTTAGTGTTGAAAAACCACTTTTCGCACTTGTGTTGGTGCAGGAAACCACTTTTGCACTTGTATTATTGTGGAAAAACCACTTTTCGCACTTGTGTTAGTGTTGAAAAACCAATTTTCGCACTTGTGTTAGTGTTGAAAAAGCACTTTTCGCACTTGTGTTGGTGCAGGAAACCACTTTTGCACTTGTATTAGTGTGGAAAAAACACTTTTTGCACTTGTGATAGTGTTGAAAAACCACTTTTCGCACTTGTGTTAGTGTTGAAAAACCACTTTTCGCACTTGTGTTAGTGTTGAAAACCACTTTTCGCACTTGTGTTGGTGCAGGAAACCAGTTTTGCACTTGTATTAGTGTGGAAAAACCACTTTTCGCACTTGTGTTAGTGTTGAAAAACCAATTTTGGCACTTGTGTTAGTGTTGAAAAACCACTTTTCGCACATGTGTTGGTGCAGGAAAACACTTTTGCACTTGTATTAGTGTGGAAAAAACACTTTTTGCACTTGTGATAGTGTTGAAAAACCACTTTTCGCACTTGTGTTAGTGTTGAAAAAGCACTTTTCGCACTTGTGTTGGTGCAGGAAACCACTTTTGCACTTGTATTAGTGTGGAAAAAACACTTTTTTGCACTTGTGATAGTGTTGAAAAACCACTTTTCGCACTTGTGTTAGTGTTGAAAAAGCACTTTTCGCACTTGTGTTAGTGTTGAAAAACCACTTTTCGCACTTGTGTTGGTGCAGGAAACCAGTTTTGCACTTGTATTAGTGTGGAAAAACCACTTTTCGCACTTGTGTTAGTGTTGAAAAACCAATTTTGGCACTTGTGTTAGTGTTGAAAAACCACTTTTCGCACATGTGTTGGTGCAGGAAAACACTTTTGCACTTGTATTAGTGTGGAAAAAACACTTTTTGCACTTGTGATAGTGTTGAAAAACCACTTTTTGCACTTGTGTTAGTGTTGAAAAACCACTTTTCGCACTTGTGTTGGTGCAGGAAACCACTTTTGCACTTGTATTAGTGTGGAAAAACCACTTTTCGCACTTGTGTTAGTGTTGAAAAACCACTTTTCGCACTTGGTTAGTGTTGAAAAACGACTTTTCGCACTTGTGTTAGTGCTGAAAAACCACTTTTCGCACTTGTGTTGGTGCAGGAAACCACTTTTGCACTTGTATTAGTGTGGAAAAAACACTTTTTGCACTTGTGATAGTGTTGAAAAACCACTTTTCGCACTTGTGTTAGTGTTGAAAAAACCACTTTTTGCACTTGTGTAGGTGCAGGAAACCACTTTTGCACTTGTATTAGTGTGGAAAAAACACTTTTTGCACTTGTGATAGTGTTGAAAAACCACTTTTCGCACTTGTGTTAGTGTTGAAAAACCACTTTTCGCACTTGTGTTAGTGTTGAAAAACCACTTTTCGCACTTGTGTTGTGCAGGAAACCACTTTTCGCACTTGTGTTAGTGTTGAAAAACAACTTTTCGCACTTGTGTTAGTGTTGAAAAACCACTTTTCGCACTTGTGTTAGTGTTGAAAAACCACTTTTCGCACTTGTGTTGGTGCAGGAAACCACGTTTGCACTTGTATTAGTGTGGAAAAAACACTTTCTGCACTTGTGTTAGTGTTGAAAAACCACTTTTCGCACTTGTGTAGTGTTGAAAAACCACTTTTCGCACTTGTGTTGGTGCAGGAAACCACTTTTGCACTTGTATTAGTGTGGAAAAAAACACTTTTTGCACTTGTGATGGTGTTGAAAAACCACTTTTCGCACTTGTGTTGGTGCAGGAAACCACTTTTGCACTTGTATTAGTGTGGAAAAAACACTTTTTGCACTTGTGATAGTGTTGAAAAGCACTTTTCGATCTTGCATAAGTGTGGAAAAACCACTTTTCGCACTTGTGTTAGTGTTGCAAAACCACTTTTCGCACTTGTGTTAGTGTTGAAAAAGCACTTTTCGCACTTGTGTTGGTGCAGGAAACCACTTTTGCACTTGTATTAGTGTGGAAAAAACACTTTTTGCACTTGTGATAGTGTTGAAAAACCACTTTTCGCACTGTGTTAGTGTTGAAAAACCACTTTTCGCACTTGTGTTATTGTTGAAAAACCACTTTTCGCACTTGTGTTGGTGCAGGAAACCAGTTTTGCACTTGTATTAGTGTGGAAAAACCACTTTTCGCACTTGTGTTAGTGTTGAAAAACCAATTTTGGCACTTGTGTTAGTGTTGAAAAACCACTTTTCGCACATGTGTTGGTGCAGGAAAACACTTTTGCACTTGTATTAGTGTGGAAAAAACACTTTTTGCACTTGTGATAGTGTTGAAAAACCACTTTTTGCACATGTGTTAGTGTTGAAAAACCACTTTTCGCACTTGTGTTGGTGCAGGAAACCACTTTTGCACTTGTATTAGTGTGGAAAAACCACTTTTCGCACTTGTGTTAGTGTTGAAAAACCACTTTTCGCACTGTGTTAGTGTTGAAAAACGACTTTTCGCACTTGTGTTAGTGCTGAAAAACCACTTTTCGCACTTGTGTTGGTGCAGGAAACCACTTTTGCACTTGTATTAGTGTGGAAAAAACACTTTTTGCACTTGTGATAGTGTTGAAAAACCACTTTTCGCACTTGTGTTAGTGTTGAAAAACCACTTTTCGCACTTGTGTAGGTGCAGGAAACCACTTTTGCACTTGTATTAGTGTGAAAAAACACTTTTTGCACTTGTGATAGTGTTGAAAAACCACTTTTCGCACTTGTGTTAGTGTTGAAAAACCACTTTTCGCACTTGTGTTAGTGTTGAAAAACCACTTTTCGCACTTGTGTTAGTGTTGAAAAACCACTTTTCGCACTTGTGTTAGTGTTGAAAAACCACTTTTCGCACTTGTGTTTGTGTTGAAAAACCACTTTTCGCACTTGTGTTGGTGCAGGAAACCACTTTTGCACTTGTATTAGTGTGGAAAAAACACTTTCCGCACTTGTGTTAGTGTTGAAAAAACCACTTTTCGCACTTGTGTTAGTGTTGAAAAACCACTTTTCGCACTTGTGTTGGTGCAGGAAACCACGTTTGCACTTGTATTAGTGTGGAAAAAACACTTTCCGCACTAGTGTTAGTGTTGAAAAACCACTTTTCGCACTTGTGTTAGTGTTGAAAAACCACTTTTCGCACTTGTGTTGGTGCAGGAAACCACTTTTGCACTTGTATTAGTGTGGAAAAAACACTTTTTGCACTTGTGATGGTGTTGAAAAAACACTTTTCGCACTTGTGTTGGTGCAGGAAACCACTTTTGCACTTGTATTAGTGTGGAAAAAACACTTTTTGCACTTGTGATAGTGTTGAAAAACCACTTTTCGCACTTGTATAAGTGTGGAAAAAACCACTTTTCGCACTTGTGTTAGTGTTGCAAAACCACTTTTCACACTTGTGTTAGTGTTGAAAAACCACTTTTCGCACTTGTGTTGGTGCAAGAAACCACTTTTGCACTTGTATTAGTGTGGAAAAAACACTTTTTGCACTTGTGATAGTGTTGAAAAACCACTTTTCGCACTTGTGTTAGTGTTGAAAAACCACTTTTCGCACTTGTGTTAGTGTTGAAAAACCACTTTTCGCACTTGTGTTGGTGCAGAAAACCAGTTTTGCACTTGTATTAGTGTGGAAAAACCACTTTTCGCACTTGTGTTAGTGTTGAAAAACCAATTTTGGCACTTGTGTTAGTGTTGAAAAACCACTTTTCGCACTTGTGTTGGTGCAGGAAAACACTTTTGCACTTGTATTACTGTGGAAAAAACACTTTTTGCACTTGTGATAGTGTTGAAAAACCACTTTTCGCACTTGTGTTAGTGTTGAAAAACCACTTTTCGCACATCTGTTGGTGCAGGAAACCACTTTTGCACTTGTATTAGTGTGGAAAAACCACTTTTCGCACTTGTGTTAGTGTTGAAAAACCACTTTTCGCACTTGTGTTAGTGTTGAAAAACGACTTTTCGCACTTGTGTTAGTGCTGAAAAACCACTTTTCGCACTTGTGTTGGTGCAGGAAACCACTTTTGCACTTGTATTAGTGTGGAAAAAACACTTTTTGCACTTGTGATAATGTTGAAAAACCACTTTTCGCACTTGTGTTAGTGTTGAAAAACCACTTTTCGCACTTGTGTTGGTGCAGGAAACCACTTTTGCACTTGTATTAGTGTGGAAAAACCAATTTTCGCACTTGCGTTAGTGTTGAAAAACCACTTTTCGCACTTGTGTTAGTGTTGAAAAACCACTTTTCGCACTTGTGTTAGTGTTGAAAAACCACTTTTCGCACTTGTGTTGGTGCAGGAAACCACTTTTGCACTTGTATTATTGTGGAAAAACCACTTTTCGCACTTGTGTTAGTGTTGAAAAACCACTTTTCGCACTTGTGTTAGTGTTGAAAAACCAATTTTCGCACTTGTGTTAGTGTTGAAAAACCACTTTTCGCACTTGTGTTGGTGCAGGAAACCACTTTTGCACTTGTATTAGTGTGGAAAAAACACTTTTCGCACTTGTGTTAGTGTTGAAAAACCACTTTTCGCACTTGTGTTAGTGTTGAAAAACCACTTTTCGCACTTGTGTTAGTGTTGAAAAACCACTTTTCGCACTTGTGTTAGTGTTGAAAAACCACTTTTCGCACTTGTGTTAGTGTTGAAAAACCACTTTTCGCACTTGTGTTAGTGTTGAAAAACCACTTTTTGCACTTGTGTTGGTGCAGGAAACCACTTTTGCACTTGTATTAGTGTGGAAAAAACACTTTTTGCACTTGTGTTAGTGTTGAAAAACCACTTTTCGCACTTGTGTTAGTGTTGAAAAACCACTTTTCGCACTTGTGTTAGTGTTGAAAAACCACTTTTCGCACTTGTGTTAGTGTTGAAAAACCACTTTTCGCACTTGTGTTAGTGTTGAAAAACCACTTTTCGCACTTGTGTTGGTGCAGGAAACCACGTTTGCACTTGTATTAGTGTGGCAAAAACACTTTCTGCACTTGTGTTAGTGTTGAAAAACCACTTTTCGCACTTGTGTTAGTGTTGAAAAACCACTTTTCGCACTTGTGTTGGTGCAGGAAACCACTTTTGCACTTGTATTAGTGTGGAAAAAACACTTTTTGCACTTGTGATGGTGTTGAAAAACCACTTTTCGCACTTGTGTTGGTGCAGGAAACCACTTTTGCACTTGTATTAGTGTGGAAAAAACACTTTTTGCACTTGTGATAGTGTTGAAAAACCACTTTTCGCACTTGTATAAGTGTGGAAAAACCACTTTTCGCACTTGTGTTAGTGTTGCAAAACCACTTTTCGCACTTGTGTTAGTGTTGAAAAAGCACTTTTCGCACTTGTGTTGGTGCAGGAAACCACTTTTGCACTTGTATTAGTGTGGAAAAAACACTTTTTGCACTTGTGATAGTGTTGAAAAACCACTTTTCGCACTTGTGTTAGTGTTGAAAAACCACTTTTCGCACTTGTGTTAGTGTTGAAAAACCACTTTTCGCACTTGTGTTGGTGCAGGAAACCAGTTTTGCACTTGTATTAGTGTGGAAAAACCACTTTTCGCACTTGTGTTAGTGTTGAAAAACCAATTTTGGCACTTGTGTTAGTGTTGAAAAACCACTTTTCGCACATGTGTTGGTGCAGGAAAACACTTTTGCACTTGTATTAGTGTGGAAAAAACACTTTTTGCACTTGTGATAGTGTTGAAAAACCACTTTTTGCACTTGTGTTAGTGTTGAAAAACCACTTTTCGCACTTGTGTTGGTGCAGGAAACCACTTTTGCACTTGTATTAGTGTGGAAAAACCACTTTTCGCACTTGTGTTAGTGTTGAAAAACCACTTTTCGCACTTGTGTTAGTGTTGAAAAATGACTTTTCGCACTTGTGTTAGTGCTGAAAAACCACTTTTCGCACTTGTGTTGGTGCAGGAAACCACTTTTGCACTTGTATTAGTGTGGAAAAAACACTTTTTGCACTTGTGATAGTGTTGAAAAACCACTTTTCGCACTTGTGTTAGTGTTGAAAAACCACTTTTCGCACTTGTGTAGGTGCAGGAAACCACTTTTGCACTTGTATTAGTGTGGAAAAAACACTTTTTGCACTTGTGATAGTGTTGAAAAACCACTTTTCGCACTTGTGTTAGTGTTGAAAAACCACTTTTCGCACTTGTGTTTGTGTTGAAAAACCACTTTTCGCACTTGTGTTGGTGCAGGAAACCACTTTTGCACTTGTATTAGTGTGGAAAAAACACTTTCCGCACTTGTGTTAGTGTTGAAAAACCACTTTTCGCACTTGTGTTAGTGTTGAAAAACCACTTTTCGCACTTGTGTTGGTGCAGGAAACCACGTTTGCACTTGTATTAGTGTGGAAAAAACACTTTCCGCACTTGTGTTAGTGTTGAAAAACCACTTTTCGCACTTGTGTTAGTGTTGAAAAACCACTTTTCGCACTTGTGTTGGTGCAGGAAACCACTTTTGCACTTGTATTAGTGTGGAAAAAACACTTTTTGCACTTGTGATGGTGTTGAAAAAACACTTTTCGCACTTGTGTTGGTGCAGGAAACCACTTTTGCACTTGTATTAGTGTGGAAAAAACACTTTTTGCACTTGTGATAGTGTTGAAAAACCACTTTTCGCACTTGTATAAGTGTGGAAAAACCACTTTTCGCACTTGTGTTAGTGTTGCAAAACCACTTTTCGCACTTGTGTTAGTGTTGAAAAACCACTTTTCGCACTTGTGTTGGTGCAAGAAACCACTTTTGCACTTGTATTAGTGTGGAAAAAACACTTTTTGCACTTGTGATAGTGTTGAAAAACCACTTTTCGCACTTGTGTTAGTGTTGAAAAACCACTTTTCGCACTTGTGTTAGTGTTGAAAAACCACTTTTCGCACTTGTGTTGGTGCAGAAAACCAGTTTTGCACTTGTATTAGTGTGGAAAAACCACTTTTCGCACTTGTGTTAGTGTTGAAAAACCAATTTTGGCACTTGTGTTAGTGTTGAAAAACCACTTTTCGCACTTGTGTTGGTGCAGGAAAACACTTTTGCACTTGTATTACTGTGGAAAAAACACTTTTTGCACTTGTGATAGTGTTGAAAAACCACTTTTCGCACTTGTGTTAGTGTTGAAAAACCACTTTTCGCACATGTGTTGGTGCAGGAAACCACTTTTGCACTTGTATTAGTGTGGAAAAACCACTTTTCGCACTTGTGTTAGTGTTGAAAAACCACTTTTCGCACTTGTGTTAGTGTTGAAAAACGACTTTTCGCACTTGTGTTAGTGCTGAAAAACCACTTTTCGCACTTGTGTTGGTGCAGGAAACCACTTTTGCACTTGTATTAGTGCGGAAAAAACACTTTTTGCACTTGTGATAGTGTTGAAAAACCACTTTTCGCACTTGTGTTAGTGTTGAAAAACCACTTTTCGCACTTGTGTTGGTGCAGGAAACCAATTTTGCACTTGTATTAGTGTGGAAAAACCAATTTTCGCACTTGCGTTAGTGTTGAAAAACCACTTTTCGCACTTGTATTAGTGTTGAAAAACCACTTTTCGCACTTGTGTTAGTGTTGAAAAACCACTTTTCGCACTTGTGTTGGTGCAGGAAACCACTTTTGCACTTGTATTATTGTGGAAAAACCACTTTTCGCACTTGTGTTAGTGTTGAAAAACCACTTTTCGCACTTGTGTTAGTGTTGAAAAACCACTTTTCGCACTTGTGTTAGTGTTGAAAAACCACTTTTCGCACTTGTGTTGGTGCAGGAAACCACTTTTGCACTTGTATTAGTGTGGAAAAAACACTTTTCGCACTTGTGTTAGTGTTGAAAAACCACTTTTCGCACTTGTGTTAGTGTTGAAAAACCACTTTTCGCACTTGTGTTAGTGTTGAAAAACCACTTTTCGCACTTGTGTTAGTGTTGAAAAACCACTTTTCGCACTTGTGTTAGTGTTGAAAAACCACTTTTCGCACTTGTGTTAGTGTTGAAAAACCACTTTTTGCACTTGTGTTGGTGCAGGAAACCACTTTTGCACTTGTATTAGTGTGGAAAAAACACTTTTTGCACTTGTGATAGTGTTGAAAAACCACTTTTCACACTTGTGTTGGTGCAGGAAACCACTTTTGCACTTGTTTTAGTGTGGAAAAAACACTTTTTGCACTTGTGATGGTGTTGAAAAACCACTTTTCGCACTTGTGTTAGTGTTGAAGAACCACTTTTCGCACTTGTGTTAGTGTTGAAAAACCACTTTTCGCACTTGTGTTGGTGCAGGAAACCACTTTTTCACTTGTATTAGTGTGGAAAAACCACTTTTCGCACTTGTGTTAGTGTTGAAAAACCAATTTTGGCACTTGTGTTAGTGTTGAAAAACCACTTTTCGCACTTGTGTTGGTGCAGGAAACCACTTTTGCACTTGTATTAGTGTGGAAAAAACACTTTTTGCACTTGTGATAGTGTTGAAAAACCACTTTTCGCACTTGTGTTAGTGTTGAAAAACCGCTTTTCGCACTTGTGTTAGTGTTGAAAAACCACTTTTCGCACTTGTGTTAGTGTTGAAAAACCACTTTTCGCACTTGTGTTAGTGTTGAAAAACCACTTTTCGCACTTGTGTTAGTGTTGAAAAACCACTTTTCGCACTTGTGTTGGTGCAGGAAACCACGTTTGCACTTGTATTAGTGTGGAAAAAACACTTTCCGCACTTGTGTTAGTGTTGAAAAACCACTTTTCGCACTTGTGTTAGTGTTGAAAAACCACTTTTCGCACTTGTGTTGGTGCAGGAAACCAATTTTGCACTTGTATTAGTGTGGAAAAAACACTTTTTGAACTTGTGATGGTGTTGAAAAAACACTTTTCGCACTTGTGTTGGTGCAGGAAACCACTTTTGCACTTGTATTAGTGTGGAAAAAACACTTTTTGCACTTGTGATAGTGTTGAAAAACCACTTTTCGCACTTGTATAAGTGTGGAAAAACCACTTTTCGCACTTGTGTTAGTGTTGCAAAACCACTTTTCGCACTTGTGTTAGTGTTGAAAAACCACTTTTCGCACTTGTGTTGGTGCAGAAAACCAGTTTTGCACTTGTATTAGTGTGGAAAAAACACTTTTCGCACTTGTGTTAGTGTTGAAAAACCACTTTTTGCACTTGTGTTGGTGCAGGAAAACACTTTTGCACTTGTATTACTGTGGAAAAAACACTTTTTGCACTTGTGATAGTGTTGAAAAACCACTTTTCGCACTTGTGTTAGTGTTGAAAAACCACTTTTCGCACTTGTGTTGGTGCAGGAAACCACTTTTTCACTTGTATTAGTGTGGAAAAACCACTTTTCGCACTTGTGTTAGTGTTGGAAAACCAATTTTGGCACTTGTGTTAGTGTTGAAAAACCACTTTTCGCACTTGTGTTGGTGCAGGAAACCACTTTTGCACTTGTATTAGTGTGGAAAAAACACTTTTTGCACTTGTGATAGTGTTGAAAAACCACTTTTCGCACTTGTGTTAGTGTTGAAAAACCACTTTTCGCACTTGTGTTAGTTTTGAAAAACCACTTTTCGCACTTGTGTTAGTGTTGAAAAACCACTTTTCGCACTTGTGTTAGTGTTGAAAAAACACTTTTCGCACTTGTGTTAGTGTTGAAAAACCACTTTTCGCACTTGTGTTGGTGCAGGAAACCACGTTTGAACTTGTATTAGTGGGGAAAAAACACTTTCCGCACTTGTGTTAGTGTTGAAAAACCACTTTTCGCACTTGTGTTAGTGTTGAAAAACCACTTTTCGCACTTGTGTTGGTGCAGGAAACCACTTTTGCACTTGTATTAGTGTGGAAAAAACACTTTTTGCACTTGTGATGGTGTTGAAAAAACACTTTTCGCACTTGTGTTGGTGCAAGAAACCACTTTTGCACTTGTATTAGTGTGGAAAAAACACTTTTTGCACTTGTGATAGTGTTGAAAAACCACTTTTCGCACTTGTGTTAGTGTTGAAAAACCACTTTTCGCACTTGTGTTAGTGTTGAAAAACCACTTTTTGCACTTGTGTTGGTGCAGAAAACCAGTTTTGCACTTGTATTAGTGTGGAAAAACCACTTTTCGCACTTGTGTTAGTGTTGAAAAACCAATTTTGGCACTTGTGTTAGTGTTGAAAAACCACTTTTCGCACTTGTGTTGGTGCAGGAAAACACTTTTGCACTTGTATTACTGTGGAAAAAACACTTTTTGCACTTGTGATAGTGTTGAAAAACCACTTTTCGCACTTGTGTTAGTGTTGAAAAACCACTTTTCGCACATGTGTTGGTGCAGGAAACCACTTTTGCACTTGTATTAGTGTGGAAAAACCACTTTTCGCACTTGTGTTAGTGTTGAAAAACCACTTTTCGCACTTGTGTTAGTGTTGAAAAACGACTTTTCGCACTTGTGTTAGTGCTGAAAAACCACTTTTCGCACTTGTGTTGGTGCAGGAAACCACTTTTGCACTTGTATTAGTGTGGAAAAAACACTTTTTGCACTTGTGATAGTGTTGAAAAACCACTTTTCGCACTTGTGTTAGTGTTGAAAAACCACTTTTCGCACTTGTGTTGGTGCAGGAAACCACTTTTGCACTTGTATTAGTGTGGAAAAACCAATTTTCGCACTTGCGTTAGTGTTGAAAAACCACTTTTCGCACTTGTGTTAGTGTTGAAAAACCACTTTTCGCACTTGTGTTAGTGTTGAAAAACCACTTTTCGCACTTGTGTTGGTGCAGGAAACCACTTTTGCACTTGTATTATTGTGGAAAAACCACTTTTCGCACTTGTGTTAGTGTTGAAAAACCACTTTTCGCACTTGTGTTAGTGTTGAAAAACCACTTTTCACACTTGTGTTAGTGTTGAAAAACCACTTTTCGCACTTGTGTTGGTGCAGGAAACCACTTTTGCACTTGTATTAGTGTGGAAAAAACACTTTTCGCACTTGTGTTAGTGTTGAAAAACCACTTTTCGCACTTGTGTTCGTGTTGAAAAACCACTTTTCGCACTTGTGTTAGTGTTGAAAAACCACTTTTCGCACTTGTGTTAGTGTTGAAAAAACACTTTTCGCACTTGTGTTAGTGTTGAAAAACCACTTTTTGCACTTGTGTTGGTGCAGGAAACCACTTTTGCACTTGTATTAGTGTGGAAAAAACACTTTCCGCACTTGTGTTTGTGTTGAAAAACCACTTTTCGCACTTGTGTTGGTGTTGAAAAACCACTTTTCACACTTGTGTTGGTGCAGGAAACCACTTTTGCACTTGTATTAGTGTGGAAAAAACACTTTTTGCACTTGTGATAGTGTTGAAAAACCACTTTTCGCACTTGTGTTGGTGCAGGAAACCACTTTTGCACTTGTATTAGTGTGGAAAAAACACTTTTCGCACTTGTGTTAGTGTTGAAAAACCACTTTTCGCACTTGTGTTAGTGTTGAAAAACCACTTTTCGCACTTGTGTTAGTGTTCAAAAACCACTTTTTGCACTTGTGTTAGTGTTGAAAAACCACTTTTTGCACTTGTGTTGGTGCAGGAAACCACTTTTGCACTTGTATTAGTGTGGAAAAAACACTTTTCGCACTTGTGTTAGTGTTGAAAAACCACTTTTCGCACTTGTGTTAGTGTTGAAAATCCACTTTTCGCACTTGTGTTGGTGCAGGAAACCACTTTTGCACTTGTATTAGTGTGGAAAAACCACTTTTCGCACTTGTGTTATTGTTGAAAATCCACTTTTTGCACTTGTGTTAGTGTTGAATAACCACTTTTCGCACTTGTGTTAGTGTTGAAAAACCACTTTTCGCACTTGTGTTGGTGCAGGAAACCACTTTTGCACTTGTATTAGTGTGGAAAAAACACTTTTTGCACTTGTGTTAGTGTTGAAAAACCACTTTTCGCACTTGTGTTAGTGTTGAAAAACCACTTTTCGCACTTGTGTTAGTGTTGAAAAACCACTTTTCGCACTTGTGTTAGTGTTGAAAAACCACTTTTCGCACTTGTGTTAGTGTTGAAAAACCACTTTTCGCACTTGTGTTGGTGCAGGAAACCACGTTTGCACTTGTATTAGTGTGGAAAAAACACTTTCTGCACTTGTGTTAGTGTTGAAAAACCACTTTTCGCACTTGTGTTAGTGTTGAAAAACCACTTTTCGCACTTGTGTTGGTGCAGGAAACCACTTTTGCACTTGTATTAGTGTGGAAAAAACACTTTTTGCACTTGTGATGGTGTTGAAAAACCACTTTTCGCACTTGTGTTGGTGCAGGAAACCACTTTTGCACTTGTATTAGTGTGGAAAAAACACTTTTTGCACTTGTGATAGTGTTGAAAAACCACTTTTCGCACTTGTATAAGTGTGGAAAAACCACTTTTCGCACTTGTGTTAGTGTTGCAAAACCACTTTTCGCACTTGTGTTAGTGTTGAAAAAGCACTTTTCGCACTTGTGTTGGTGCAGGAAACCACTTTTGCACTTGTATTAGTGTGGAAAAAACACTTTTTGCACTTGTGATAGTGTTGAAAAACCACTTTTTGCACTTGTGTTAGTGTTGAAAAACCACTTTTCGCACTTGTGTTAGTGTTGAAAAACCACTTTTCGCACTTGTATTGGTGCAGGAAACCAGTTTTGCACTTGTATTAGTGTGGAAAAACCACTTTTCGCACTTGTGTTAGTGTTGAAAAACCAATTTTGGCACTTGTGTTAGTGTTGAAAAACCACTTTTCGCACATGTGTTGGTGCAGGAAAACACTTTTGCACTTGTATTAGTGTGGAAAAAACACTTTTTGCACTTGTGATAGTGTTGAAAAACCACTTTTTGCACTTGTGTTAGTGTTGAAAAACCACTTTTCGCACTTGTGTTGGTGCAGGAAACCACTTTTGCACTTGTATTAGTGTGGAAAAACCACTTTTCGCACTTGTGTTAGTGTTGAAAAACCACTTTTCGCACTTGTGTTAGTGTTGAAAAACGACTTTTCGCACTTGTGTTGGTGCAGGAAACCACTTTTCGCACTTGTGTTAGTGTTGAAAAACCACTTTTTGCACTTGTGTTAGTGTTGAAAAACCACTTTTCGCACTTGTGTTGGTGCAGGAAACCACTTTTGCACTTGTATTAGTGTGGAAAAAACACTTTTTGCACTTGTGATAGTGTTGAAAAACCACTTTTCGCACTTGTGTTAGTGTTGAAAAACCACTTTTCGCACTTGTGTAGGTGCAGGAAACCACTTTTGCACTTGTATTAGTGTGGAAAAAACACTTTTTGCACTTGTGATAGTGTTGAAAAACCACTTTTCGCACTTGTGTTAGTGTTGAAAAACCACTTTTCGCACTTGTGTTAGTGTTGAAAAACCACTTTTCGCACTTGTGTTAGTGTTGAAAAACCACTTTTCGCACTTGTGTTAGTGTTGAAAAACCACTTTTCGCACTTGTGTTTGTGTTGAAAAACCACTTTTCGCACTTGTGTTGGTGCAGGAAACCACTTTTGCACTTGTATTAGTGTGGAAAAAACACTTTTCGCACTTGTGTTAGTGTTGAAAAACCACTTTTCGCACTTGTGTTAGTGTTGAAAAACCACTTTTCGCACTTGTGTTGGTGCAGGAAACCACGTTTGCACTTGTATTAGTGTGGAAAAAACACTTTCCGCACTTGTGTTAGTGTTGAAAAACCACTTTTCGCACTTGTGTTAGTGTTGAAAAACCACTTTTCGCACTTGTGTTGGTGCAGGAAACCACTTTTGCACTTGTATTAGTGTGGAAAAAACACTTTTTGCACTTGTGATGGTGTTGAAAAAACACTTTTCGCACTTGTGTTGGTGCAGGAAACCACTTTTGCACTTGTATTAGTGTGGAAAAAACACTTTTTGCACTTGTGATAGTGTTGAAAAACCACTTTTCGCACTTGTATAAGTGTGGAAAAACCACTTTTCGCACTTGTGTTAGTGTTGCAAAACCACTTTTCGCACTTGTGTTAGTGTTGAAAAACCACTTTTCGCACTTGTGTTGGTGCAGGAAACCACTTTTGCACTTGTATTAGTGTGGAAAAAACACTTTTTGGCACTTGTGTTAGTGTTGAAAAACCACTTTTCGCACTTGTGTAGGTGCAGGAAACCACTTTTGCACTTGTATTAGTGTGGAAAAAACACTTTTTGCACTTGTGATAGTGTTGAAAAACCACTTTTCGCACTTGTGTTAGTGTTGAAAAACCACTTTCCGCACTTGTGTTAGTGTTGAAAAACCACTTTTCGCACTTGTGTTTGTGTTGAAAAACCACTTTTCGCACTTGTGTTGGTGCAGGAAACCACTTTTGCACTTGTATTAGTGTGGAAAAAACACTTTCCGCACTTGTGTTAGTGTTGAAAACCACTTTTCGCACTTGTGTTAGTGTTGAAAAACCACTTTTCGCACTTGTGTTGGTGCAGGAAACCAGTTTTGCACTTGTATTAGTGTGGAAAAACCACTTTTCGCACTTGTGTTAGTGTTGAAAAACCAATTTTGGCACTTGTGTTAGTGTTGAAAAACCACTTTTCGCACATGTGTTGGTGCAGGAAAACACTTTTGCACTTGTATTAGTGTGGAAAAAACACTTTTTGCACTTGTGATAGTGTTGAAAAACCACTTTTTGCACTTGTGTTAGTGTTGAAAAACCACTTTTCGCACATGTGTTGGTGCAGGAAAACACTTTTGCACTTGTATTACTGTGGAAAAAACACTTTTTGCACTTGTGATAGTGTTGAAAAACCACTTTTCGCACTTGTGTTAGTGTTGAAAAACCACTTTTCGCACATGTGTTGGTGCAGGAAACCACTTTTGCACTTGTATTAGTGTGGAAAAACCACTTTTCGCACTTGTGTTAGTGTTGAAAAACCACTTTTCGCACTTGTGTTAGTGTTGAAAAACGACTTTTCGCACTTGTGTTAGTGCTGAAAAACCACTTTTCGCACTTGTGTTGGTGCAGGAAACCACTTTTGCACTTGTATTAGTGTGGAAAAAACACTTTTTTGCACTTGTGATAGTGTTGAAAAACCACTTTTCGCACTTGTGTTAGTGTTGAAAAACCACTTTTCGCACTTGTGTTGGTGCAGGAAACCACTTTTGCACTTGTATTAGTGTGGAAAAACCAATTTTCGCACTTGCGTTAGTGTTGAAAAACCACTTTTCGCACTTGTGTTAGTGTTGAAAAACCACTTTTCGCACTTGTGTTAGTGTTGAAAAACACTTTTTCGCACTTGTGTTGGTGCAGGAAACCACTTTTGCACTTGTATTATTGTGGAAAAACCACTTTTCGCACTTGTGTTAGTGTTGAAAAACCACTTTTCGCACTTGTGTTAGTGTTGAAAAACCACTTTTCACACTTGTGTTAGTGTTGAAAAACCACTTTTCGCACTTGTGTTGGTGCAGGAAACCACTTTTGCACTTGTATTAGTGTGGAAAAAACACTTTTCGCACTTGTGTTAGTGTTGAAAAACCACTTTTCGCACTTGTGTTCGTGTTGAAAAACCACTTTTCGCACTTGTGTTAGTGTTGAAAAACCACTTTTCGCACTTGTGTTAGTGTTGAAAAACACTTTTCGCACTTGTGTTAGTGTTGAAAAACCACTTTTTGCACTTGTGTTGGTGCAGGAAACCACTTTTGCACTTGTATTAGTGTGGAAAAAACACTTTCCGCACTTGTGTTTGTGTTGAAAAACCACTTTTCGCACTTGTGTTGGTGTTGAAAAACCACTTTTCACACTTGTGTTGGTGCAGGAAACCACTTTTGCACTTGTATTAGTGTGGAAAAAACACTTTTTGCACTTGTGATAGTGTTGAAAAACCACTTTTCGCACTTGTGTTGGTGCAGGAAACCACTTTTGCACTTGTATTAGTGTGGAAAAAACACTTTTCGCACTTGTGTTAGTGTTGAAAAACCACTTTTCGCACTTGTGTTAGTGTTGAAAAACCACTTTTCGCACTTGTGTTAGTGTCAAAAACCACTTTTTGCACTTGTGTTAGTGTTGAAAAACCACTTTTTGCACTTGTGTTGGTGCAGGAAACCACTTTTGCACTTGTATTAGTGTGGAAAAAACACTTTTCGCACTTGTGTTAGTGTTGAAAAACCACTTTTCGCACTTGTGTTAGTGTTGAAAATCCACTTTTCGCACTTGTGTTGGTGCAGGAAACCACTTTTGCACTTGTATTAGTGTGGAAAAACCACTTTTCGCACTTGTGTTATTGTTGAAAATCCACTTTTTGCACTTGTGTTAGTGTTGAATAACCACTTTTCGCACTTGTGTTAGTGTTGAAAAACCACTTTTCGCACTTGTGTTGGTGCAGGAAACCACTTTTGCACTTGTATTAGTGTGGAAAAAACACTTTTTGCACTTGTGTTAGTGTTGAAAAACCACTTTTCGCACTTGTGTTAGTGTTGAAAAAACCACTTTTCGCACTTGTGTTAGTGTTGAAAAACCACTTTTCGCACTTGTGTTAGTGTTGAAAAACCACTTTTCGCACTTGTGTTAGTGTTGAAAAACCCTTTTCGCACTTGTGTTGGTGCAGGAAACCACGTTTGCACTTGTATTAGTGTGGAAAAAACACTTTCTGCACTTGTGTTAGTGTTGAAAAACCACTTTTCGCACTTGTGTTAGTGTTGAAAAACCACTTTTCGCACTTGTGTTGGTGCAGGAAACCACTTTTGCACTTGTATTAGTGTGGAAAAAACACTTTTTGCACTTGTGATGGTGTTGAAAAACCACTTTTCGCACTTGTGTTGGTGCAGGAAACCACTTTTGCACTTGTATTAGTGTGGAAAAAACACTTTTTGCACTTGTGATAGTGTTGAAAAACCACTTTTCGCACTTGTATAAGTGTGGAAAAACCACTTTTCGCACTTGTGTTAGTGTTGCAAAACCACTTTTCGCACTTGTGTTAGTGTTGAAAAAGCACTTTTCGCACTTGTGTTGGTGCAGGAAACCACTTTTGCACTTGTATTAGTGTGGAAAAAACACTTTTTGCACTTGTGATAGTGTTGAAAAACCACTTTTTGCACTTGTGTTAGTGTTGAAAAACCACTTTTCGCACTTGTGTTAGTGTTGAAAAACCACTTTTCGCACTTGTATTGGTGCAGGAAACCAGTTTTGCACTTGTATTAGTGTGGAAAAACCACTTTTCGCACTTGTGTTAGTGTTGAAAAACCAATTTTGGCACTTGTGTTAGTGTTGAAAAACCACTTTTCGCACATGTGTTGGTGCAGGAAAACACTTTTGCACTTGTATTAGTGTGGAAAAAACACTTTTTGCACTTGTGATAGTGTTGAAAAACCACTTTTTGCACTTGTGTTAGTGTTGAAAAACCACTTTTCGCACTTGTGTTGGTGCAGGAAACCACTTTTGCACTTGTATTAGTGTGGAAAAACCACTTTTCGCACTTGTGTTAGTGTTGAAAAACCACTTTTCACACTTGTGTTAGTGTTGAAAAACGACTTTTCGCACTTGTGTTGGTGCAGGAAACCACTTTTCGCACTTGTGTTAGTGTTGAAAAACCACTTTTTGCACTTGTGTTAGTGTTGAAAAACCACTTTTCGCACTTGTGTTGGTGCAGGAAACCACTTTTGCACTTGTATTAGTGTGGAAAA
Organism: Myxine glutinosa; assembly: GCF_964187855.1. Taxonomy (NCBI): domain Eukaryota; kingdom Metazoa; phylum Chordata; class Myxini; order Myxiniformes; family Myxinidae; genus Myxine; species Myxine glutinosa. Next base: position 32,016 of record NW_027618574.1, on the reverse strand, counting down.
AACACTTTTTGCACTTGTGATAGTGTTGAAAAACCACTTTTCGCACTTGTGTTAGTGTTGAAAAACCACTTTTCGCACTTGTGTAGGTGCAGGAAACCACTTTTGCACTTGTATTAGTGTGGAAAAAACACTTTTTGCACTTGTGATAGTGTTGAAAAACCACTTTTCGCACTTGTGTTAGTGTTGAAAAACCACTTTTCGCACTTGTGTTAGTGTTGAAAAACCACTTTTCGCACTTGTGTTAGTGTTGAAAAACCACTTTTCGCACTTGTGTTAGTGTTGAAAAACCACTTTTCGCACTTGTGTTTGTGTTGAAAAACCACTTTTCGCACTTGTGTTGGTGCAGGAAACCACTTTTGCACTTGTATTAGTGTGGAAAAAACACTTTCCGCACTTGTGTTAGTGTTGAAAAACCACTTTTCGCACTTGTGTTAGTGTTGAAAAACCACTTTTCGCACTTGTGTTGGTGCAGGAAACCACGTTTGCACTTGTATTAGTGTGGAAAAAACACTTTCCGCACTTGTGTTAGTGTTGAAAAACCACTTTTCGCACTTGTGTTAGTGTTGAAAAACCACTTTTCGCACTTGTGTTGGTGCAGGAAACCACTTTTGCACTTGTATTAGTGTGGAAAAAACACTTTTTGCACTTGTGATGGTGTTGAAAAAACACTTTTCGCACTTGTGTTGGTGCAGGAAACCACTTTTGCACTTGTATTAGTGTGGAAAAAACATTTTTTGCACTTGTGATAGTGTTGAAAAACCACTTTTCGCACTTGTATAAGTGTGGAAAAACCACTTTTCGCACTTGTGTTAGTGTTGCAAAACCACTTTTCGCACTTGTGTTAGTGTTGAAAAACCACTTTTCGCACTTGTGTAGGTGCAGGAAACCACTTTTGCACTTGTATTAGTGTGGAAAAAACACTTTTTGCACTTGTGATAGTGTTGAAAAACCACTTTTCGCACTTGTGTTAGTGTTGAAAAACCACTTTTCGCACTTGTGTTAGTGTTGAAAAACCACTTTCCGCACTTGTGTTAGTGTTGAAAAACCACTTTTCGCACTTGTGTTTGTGTTGAAAAACCACTTTTCGCACTTGTGTTGGTGCAGGAAACCACTTTTGCACTTGTATTAGTGTGGAAAAAACACTTTCCGCACTTGTGTTAGTGTTGAAAAACCACTTTTCGCACTTGTGTTAGTGTTGAAAAACCACTTTTCGCACTTGTGTTGGTGCAGGAAACCAGTTTTGCACTTGTATTAGTGTGGAAAAACCACTTTTCGCACTTGTGTTAGTGTTGAAAAACCAATTTTGGCACTTGTGTTAGTGTTGAAAAACCACTTTTCGCACATGTGTTGGTGCAGGAAAACACTTTTGCACTTGTATTAGTGTGGAAAAAACACTTTTTGCACTTGTGATAGTGTTGAAAAACCACTTTTTGCACTTGTGTTAGTGTTGAAAAACCACTTTTCGCACTTGTGTTGGTGCAGGAAACCACTTTTGCACTTGTATTAGTGTGGAAAAACCACTTTTCGCACTTGTGTTAGTGTTGAAAAACCACTTTTCGCACTTGTGTTAGTGTTGAAAAATGACTTTTCGCACTTGTGTTAGTGCTGAAAAACCACTTTTCGCACTTGTGTTGGTGCAGGAAACCACTTTTGCACTTGTATTAGTGTGGAAAAAACACTTTTTGCACTTGTGATAGTGTTGAAAAACCACTTTTCGCACTTGTGTTAGTGTTGAAAAACCACTTTTCGCACTTGTGTAGGTGCAGGAAACCACTTTTGCACTTGTATTAGTGTGGAAAAAACACTTTTTGCACTTGTGATAGTGTTGAAAAACCACTTTTCGCACTTGTGTTAGTGTTGAAAAACCACTTTTCGCACTTGTGTTGGTGTTGAAAAACCACTTTTCGCACTTGTGTTAGTGTTGAAAAACCACTTTTCGCACTTGTGTTAGTGTTGAAAAACCACTTTTCGCACTTGTGTTTGTGTTGAAAAACCACTTTTCGCACTAGTAGGTGATAAATGTTGCTTCTGGGACACCTCCGTTTAACATGGGAAATCCCTATCTAATGTCATTTACCCCTTGTCTTTTTCAAAAATCATAAACACCTCTATTTCTCCCTCTATGAACCTATAATCCTTCTCACCTTATGAACCTATGATCCTTCTCGCCTTATGAACCTATGATTTTCTTCCTTTATGAACCTATAATCCTTCTAGCCTTATGAACCTATGATCATTCTCACTTCCATGTAATTTTTACCCTATTCCCCCCACTAGCCCCTTTATGTAGTTCCTTAGACCACTCTACTAATGAGCCTATAAATATATTATCTCTTTCTAACTTTTTTAAGAGTTCCATTCTCCTATAGAACTCATCCCCATCAAGTATATTTATAAAGTATACAGGTTCCTTAACCTTTTGTTGTGAAAGTATAAAGTGGTATGTTTCACGGAGGGTTCTTGTTTGACCTCCACCTCTCCCACATACCATTTTAAAATTATAATATTTATTATCCGATTGATAACCATTAATGTTCTCACTCCACTCTAATATATTTTTCTTCCCGCCCTCCATTACCCCACTTAACAAATGAATACGTTTATCCGTCTTGAGAACCTTCTGACCAGTGATTCGCTCAACCTCTTGAATCTGATATTTTTCACATTCGTTATGTTTTCCATTTATATACCAAGGTTGATTACACCTCCACTCTTTAGTCTGGTTGATACTTGGTTCTATCATTTATATAATAGTAAAAAAGGTGGCGGTAGCCCGTTAAAATCCCTAACCCCCCCTTTTTAACTTATCACTTATATATATATCTTATCACTTATATATATCTTATCACTTATATATCTTATCACTTATATATCTTATCACTTATATCTTATCACTTATATATCTTATCACTTATATATCTTATCACTTATATACTTATATAACCATAAGGGAGACTATCAATTCCATTTTCTAAAATAAACCTCTTATCATCAAAAGCCCCCAATGCTTTCTTATTCACCTCTTCTGAATATAATTGATGTTTATAACTTCTTATTCCATTAATCTTTCTAAACTCTTCTTTCTTTGTTGTTAAACAGTTATAATAATCCTTAAAGTTTATTGTTTCTTTAATGACATTTTTCTTTACACCTTTTAACTTCTTATCAGTCTTTTCAACGTTATTCACAATGTATTTATAAGCATAAGCCTTCGACCTCAATCCCACAAATTCACTCATAACATTTCCCCCCAATTCATCCTTGAACTTTCCAATCACCTTTTTATTTTTAGAAGAGAACAACTCACTCTCTGGACTGTAATTACTTGTATCATAGATATTAATGTCCTTTTTCATGTCTGAATAAACATCATCAGTATTAATTTTCAAAATAAAACTATCAGTATCCATATACAACAATGACACATTATCCTTATACTTTGATTTTAGATTAATATAAAAGTAATCATACATTAATGACTTTGACAAGTCAAGAATTGATGTTCCAATGTAAATAGGTTTGTCCATTTCAATACTCTCTTTAACCAAATGGATCGCACAAAAGTTCTCAGTAAAGACCTCAGCTCTAGTAAAACTCGGTCTATTAATTAATTTTGATGCTTGTTCCCAAGATGTTGCTAGTTTGATATTTTGTCTTTTCCTCACATTCTCCATGGTCTTACCAAAGACCGCATTATTCATCAATTTATAAAAGTCTTTCTCAAAATCTGTTTTTGACTCTGTTCTTCTTTGTGTATTAAAATCAATGTACCCCTTTAACCAATGACTTTGATTGAACTTTAGAACCCTATGAATCTTCTCTACTCTTAGACCTTTTGATAAATATTGTCGCAAATTTCTTTGGTGTAGTACATAATTTTTCTTGTTATATAATGTAGTAAGTAATTTTTCTGTTGATTCACCTATATCAAACGATCGTTGATAATCACTCAACCATTCTTTCTTTGGACTTTCTTTCTCACAAGCAAATGGAAGATCTTTATGTTTGATATGAAGTTCTTCAGGATATTTTAAATCGACCTCAAAATAATAACCAACCTTTGAATCATCCAATTCTTTTTGTGTAGAGATACATACATCTTGTAAAACCTTTGTGTAATCTTTTTCCTTTACCCATCTTAGTTTCCCATAAGGAAGAGCTTGAGACATTGCCCAGCCATACAAGTTGTTTGCGTCATAGTACATCAAGTAAGAACTCTCTTTCGTTGAATCATAATTTGGAAGATATTTGTTATTTGCTTTTGCGTATCTGCTCGAGCATACTTGTGAAATTCCACCTCTTTTTGCCTTTTCAATCATCAAAAGCATATCGACATCGGTTATCAAATCCAAATCTTGTTTTGTCATTTTCAACATCGCGCTCCAAGCCAATCCAGGTGCTGTGTAGTAGTGAGCAGGATCCAATCCATATCCAGTGCGACAAACAGATCTAAAGGCTTCAAATACATCAGCCAATAAAAGCACATCAGTTTTGAGATACAAATCGTGATACTCACCAAGATTCTTGATGTTATATTTTTCCCAAACATTTTGTGCGTGTACATAATCTTTATCAGATATATGACTGTTGTTTAATTTGTTATCGAAATTTTCTTTTGAAGGAAGTTGTGTTTCATTGAATCTCTCAAATGAGTCCATATAGTCATAGGGGTAAATTCCCTTTTGTGTTAGAAAATCTTTATCTGAAAAATACTCTGAAAGACATGGAAACTCTTTTAGATTTTGAACCAAGTTAGCCAATGGACTTGCCATGAATTTAAATGTATCAAGAAATCTGATATGAGTAATAGGAGATGTGTGAATTGTTTTTGTGAATGAAATGTATTTCTGATCTGTGTTAGGAATTGCTGAAATGTGTCCAGATGTCTTTGAAAGTTCATTAATAAATAGATGCGTATCATAATGAGCGTTGTTATGAAGAAAGACAGGAATGAAAGAGGGGAGTTGATAATTAATATTACAACTTTGATGAGCTGGACCTCTATATTTACCAGTGAGATGACAATGATCTCTAACCTTTAGACCTTCACCAATTTTTTCCTCACAAATATGACAAACATTGTTTTTTCTAAATTCCCTTTTCTGTTCACTCGTCAAGGACATTGGTTTATTAGTTTCTCTCATTATCTTGGTTAATCGGACACAGTCTTTTTCTAGTCGTTTCACAAACTCCTCTGGGGTATTTGAGCCTCTATACTCCTCTAACTTGTTATATTTATCACCAACGGATGATTTGATATAATAACAAAAACCGCAAGGAGTATGTTTTTGATATTTATTTGTGTATGAATCTTTTGGATCTGGAGAAGCAGTATCTATTTTTTCTAGAATACTTTCAAAATCAGCATATATAACAAATGGATGTTTGATCTTTTTATTTTCATCTTTGAATGTGATATTTGAGCCTTCTTTAGGCATATTGATTACCGTTGATTTATGTTCACCACAATAATTTGAATGTTTATCTAATCTTTCTTGTGTATGGAAGAAGTTAAGACAACGCAAACAAATATATATTTTATTTGTTCTTTTACATACTTGTGGTTTTATTAATTTAGCAATATCTTTAATGTATGTATAATGTGAATTTTCCTCTGAATTAAAATATAGAAGATTAATATGAGTTTGTTTACAATTGTCAGAAAGCTTTAAAACCTGAATGCTGTTTGTTTCTGTTAGACCATAAACATTAACTGATAAATTATTTATCTTTTCAAATTTAGGAATATCATTTAAAGCCATCGGAAACTTTAGATCTTTCGTATTTAATGTATTCTCATATTTTTTATAATGAGATACTCTTTCATCATGAAAATGTGGAGGATGTAAGTGTGCTAGAATAGACCAGAGAAAACATTTATTGTCTTTATTTTTGATATTGATAACTGCTTTTCTATTTTTGATAACACTGGGTAAATCAATGTAGGAAGAAGCTTTTAGAGGATCTGATTTAAGAATATGAATGTCTATGTAAATAATTTTTCCTATATTGAAGCCACTTCCTACGATTGAATTATCCACATCTTGCTCTTGTTTTATAAGTTCATCATAGACTCCTGATGTTTTAAAATCTTGATATGAAGATATAAAGTGTGGCTCAGTTCTCATGTATGGTGTATCTATAACTCCTTCGTCCTTTGTCATTTCTAATTTTACTCCCATATAAAATTTAAGTGGTTTCATTTCTTTTAGTGTTTTTTCAATCAACGTTTGAACAGCAGGTTTAACTATTTCTACAGCATCAACTATAGACTCTGGTTCAGGAGGTTTGAAGTTAAAGACTCTTATTTTAATATGTCCTTTGAATGCGCCATCAGAGTTTTTAGTTGTGATAAAATTTGATAAATGTAGAATTGTTTTAAGATGTATTTCGAAGCCTTTCTTGAGGATATTTTTATGACATGCAGAACAGTGTTTTGTTTCCTTCTGAATAGGAGATAGTAGGTGAAGTAGATTAAATGTGTGTTTGTTAGTTTTAAGGTGTCTTTTGTATTGTTTATATTCTTGTTCACAAACGTCGCAATACGTTGCTTTGATCATATTTATTTATATAGTAAAATTATACTTAAAACAAAGTGCCTTTTTTAGAGGCTTTTTTAAAGATGAAACTGTGCTTAAAGTAAAACATCTTTGAGCTTTTCAACTCGTTTTATGTATATAACTTTACTTAAAGTAAAACATCTTTGAGCTTTTCAACTCGTTTCATGTATATAACTTTACTTAAAGTAAAACCACCTTTGAGCTTTTCAACTCGTTTTATGTATATAACTTTACTTAAAGTAAAACACCTTTGAGCTTTTCAACTCGTTTTATGTATATAACTTTACTTAAAGTAAAGCGTCTATGTATTAGCCAGAAAGTTTAGATACTCTAGTTCATCAATTTCAATTTCACTATCTGAGTCATCAATAAAGCTACTCTCATAACTATCATTTGAACACAAACTATTAGTATCATAACTATCTTCAGATCCTAGACTCTCAGTATAATAACTCTCAGAGTATTGACTGTTAATATCACTCATTTACATACCATTAAACTTCCATCAATATCTATATATTTTCTTTCATTAGAACTAATAACCACAATATTTTTTACATTAAATGTTATTTTCAAATAATCTCTAATAATCAGAGTACGGAATGATAGTTCACCACTAATATTCATATTATTAATTTCACCCACATCTTTGGGTCTATTAAAGAATATACAAATGTTTCCTCTAGAATCGTTGATGGTCTTATCATTCATTTTCAAAGCTTCTTTATCAATGACCTTTTCAAGCTTTGAGTAAATTGTTAGTAGTAGTGGAGAAACTTTTGTCAAATTTACTTTAATAGAGTTATTAATTAACATAGCTTGTCCCGTAAATTTAATAAAAGGACACATGTTATTCTCCATTATGGGTTTAATCCAAAAATTTCCATATTTATCTTTGTTCAATTTAACATCTTTGACATATTTTTCTATATCTTCCACCGAAGTAGAGATTGATTGAAATTTGTCTTTTGTGTTTTGAAACATTGTATTTATTAGCTAATAAATTTGCGTTTAGTTTAAGTAAAGTTATATACATAAAACGAGTTGAAAAGCTCAAAGGTGTTTTACTTTAAGCACAGTTTCATCTTTAAAAAAGCCTCTAAAAAAGGCACTTTGTTTTAAGTATAATTTTACTTTATAAATATGATAAATTCTGAAGGATATTTAGAATTTCCAGACTCTCCATATGATAAATTAGAGAATTGTCCGGCTTGTGGTAGAGTGGGGCTTAATACAGAATCAGAAGCATATAAACAATGTATTTTCTGTGATTATCTTCTAATAAATGATAATAAAAAATATAGAAAAATATATAACTCTTTTAAATTAGAACCAAAAATGAATTACTTTACAAGATTAATAAGAGAGATGAATGTTAAGTATTATGGTGATAATACACCATTTCTTACAAGGGAAGAGACTATTTGTATTGAGGAAATGTATAAGGGTTTAATGATATTTATTATTCAAAATAATTTTAATGGAAATGTTAATACAAGATACTATATAAACAAAATAATGGATTATTTTGAAATTAAACCTGAACTCAGGATAAAATATAGAGTTTCTCAAAAAACTCAAAAAAAGTTAGATGACTTGTTTTCCAAATATATAAATGAATGATTTTTTACCTGTTTGGGAAAATAAGATAAAATTTAATAACCATAAAAATCTTCCAAATTCATTGAGATGTCTAATAGTCGGTTCAAGCGGATGTGGAAAAACCTGTTTACTTTTAAAGATGCTCCTTAGTCCTAATTTTTTAGATTATGATAATTTAATAATTTTTACAAAGTCAAGTTTTCAACCTGAGTATCAACTACTCTCACAGGGTTTTAATGCGGGTCTTAAAAAGGAAGACATTATCGGTTTATTTAAACTTCAAAACAAACTAAATGATTATAATATTGATGATATAATACAATTATTTTGTGATACACAGAAATCAAAATCAAAACCAAAACCCATAACTTGTATTCTCAGTGATAATACGGATGATATACCTTCACCTCAAGATTTAGATAAATCAAAAAAGAACCTCGTTATCTTTGATGATTGTGTTAATGAGAGAAACCAAACAGTAATGGATAGCTACTATACAAGAGGGAGACATTCTTCTTGTAATTGTATTTATCTTAGTCAGTCATATTTTCAACTCCCTCGGCGCTCAATAAGAAACAATGCTAATACTTTTATTTTATTTAAGTTAAATTCAATAGATACAAATAATTTTTGGAGAGATAATTGTTCTACATTACGTAGTAAGAAGGAATTTGAAAATAATATGAAACACACGATTGGAAAATATAAATATATTGTTGTGAAACAAGATGAGATACTAAATGATATTTTTCAATAAATAAATACAGAAAATGAATACCGAAGAAAGAGTAAGAAAGTTTAAAGAACATCAAGAGTTGGTTTCAAAAGTTGTAAAGCAACAGGAAGACATAAAGAAGAAAAGGAGACAGAAACTAACTGGTGAAGAAGCCTTTGAAAGAAAACAAGAGAAATTTTTTAAACCACTTTTAAAAACTCAACAAACGATTTCACCTACAGTTCCCACGGTAGAATTTACTCCAAAAAAATTTCAAATGCTCAAAGATTTTAGTCAAATGACAGAGCAAGAACTTGGAGAATTAGAATATGATGATGAAGGATTATTTCGGCATCTTGAGAAGGTAAATAAACTTTCCAATTATATTGTAGAAGCTCTTCAAAACAATGAATATTTGAAGGGTTCAAAAACCAGAGCAGGTCTCATTCCAACAGAAGAACCAGCACAGTTCCATCTTGTGAAAGAAAAGTTATTGATATTTAATGATAAATTGGTGTTCTTAAGTTCTGACCAACCAAATGTTGAATTAACCCCAAGATTAATGTTTCTTCTAACAAAAGATGGACATTCTAATTCACCTTATTTTGATGAACCGCTTGATATGGAAAGAGAGGAAGATAGAGAGTATATTGAGTTGCTAAACGCACTTGATTATGGAGTTTCTGTTGCTGGTAAAAGTAAGAAGAATGAGAAGGAGAAACATATTATTGATGCTTTAAGTAAGCTTGGTTCGGGTGTTAGTTTTCTTCCAAATGACCCATCACAATTAGTTAATAGGTTATTATTGTTGTTAGGTAGTAAGAAGGCTGGAAACAACAATTGTTTTAATGAAGCATCCGCCATTTTAGATCAGTTGATGAATATGAAAATAATTAATAAATGTCAATACAAAGATATTTTATTAGATATTAAATAAGATGAGAAGCACAATTCTTAGTTTTAATTTCACAACGAGTGATTACACAGCTTCATTCCCTTACCCACTACAACTTGACCCCAAAAAAGAATATGAGGCTTCTTTGTTGTCAATGGAGACTTACAATACCCTTTTTAATATCACAGAGAAAAACAACAAGTTTAGTTATAATCCAGGAAGTGGATATAAAACTATAACCGTTTCACCCGGTGCTTACGAGATTTCTCAAATATCTTCAGAAGTCTCTCGCCTTATGAAAGAAAAAGGTGATGAACCAAAAAATATTGTAATAGATATTCAAAAACACACTTCAAAATCAACTATTAAACTTAAAAATAATTATAAAGTTGATTTCACGATTGAAAATTCGTTCAGAGAGCTATTGGGGTTCTCTTCTAAAAAGATTGAAACTAACGGGACGTCTTACAGTGATAATGTCATTCAAATATCCTCCGGTATAAATTCAGTATTAATTCATTGTGATTTGATTGATGGTGCTTATAATGATGGAATAAGAACAAATACAATATTTTCATTCAGCGCATACTCAACCCCGATTGGTTATAAATTTAATATGGAACCAAAAAATCTTGTCTATTTACCTGTGTCAGGAAAAACCATATACAGAGTAAATTTTAGGATAACCGACCAAGATAATCGTATGATATCCTTTAATGATGAAATTATATCCACCAGAATTCACCTACGTGAAGTTTTTCAATAAATAAATAATGGTTATTGTGAGAAAACACGAGTTGGGAAAATATAAAATAATTACAGGGGATGGGATGTTCCTTTCACCATACTATAAGGGTGAAGGTATGTTTCTTGGGAGAGGATACTATAAACCAAAGAGACAACGGGGTGTGGGACATCAATTTAGAAATAAAGGAGATGGGATAATTGATACTCTAATGGGTATTGGTTCAACCATCCTTAAACATAAAGACCTAATTGGTTCAACTGCTTCAGCCGTGGGCTCAGTTGCGGGTGCTATAAGAGTATAAAAGATGCTCAAAAGGAGTCTCATAAATTACAAGCAATCAAAGAAATTAAAAAAGGTAAAACTCAACTATCTTCACAAGAACGACAAAAAATCATTAAAATACTTGGGTCAGGGTTTCAACGATTTTAATGCTATATAAATACAAGTATGGAAGCGATTGATAGTATCTATGATTTGGATGATACGATTATCATTTCAAACTCTACTAAAAAGGAAGACTATTTTAAGGTAAATGCTATAACAGGAACAGACTGGAATTCAAACGGAACAAAAAGTTTTGAAATAAATAATCAACAAACTTACTTGAATATAGCTGATAGTTTCTTGCTGTGTAAATTTAAATTCACTAAGGCTGCGAATAATACTAATGCTACACTCGTAAATGATTTCTTCTGGAAAATGTTTGATAGTGTCCGCCTGTATATTGGAACACAAGAGGTTGAAGCGGTTGATTATGTCTCTGCTATATCTGAAATGATGAAATTTACACTATATTCGTTTAGTGATAGAATGGGTAAGGGAGCTGTTGAAGGTTTTATTCCTGATATGTCAACGGGAACAAATGCTGACCCTGGTTATAGTCAAAGGAAGTCAATGTATAATGATGATACAAAAGCAGAGAATAGTTTTACGGTAGCAGTACCTCTGAAAGGTATATTTGGATTTTGTGATTATGATAAAGTTTTGTATGGGCTTAAAATTAGATTTCAACTACAAAGGAATGATAATGTAAATAGGTTGCTTTTTGGGGATGAAAATGCTTTTGGAGAAAATAATAAATTTGTTATTAATGATTTGTGTTGGTATATCAGTGAATATACTCCTAATCTTAAAACGGAAGAGATGTTAAATAGAAGACTTAACTCAAAGAAACCGCTAAATGTATCATACCTTAAAAGAAGATGTCAACACGTTAAACTGGAACACACTACCTACACTTGGAATTTGGGTGTTCTTGAAGGAAAGCCACGATACCTCTGGCTCATTTTTTAAAAACCAGATGGAGAGGAGGGTACTAATAAGAATAATGCGCTGAGTGATAATGCTAAGGTGAAACAACTTCGGGTTTCTCTTGATGGAACATTTTATCCGCGAGATAGATTGGAAATTGATTGGGAAAAAAATGATTATGCGGAAGCCTACAAGTCCTACCAAAAGGTGTGTGAAAGTAATGGTAATAATGAACCTATTTTGGATATGGTTGCGTTTCAAAAACTTTATACAATCTACGCAATTGACCTGAGTTCTCAAAAGGAAACTATAAAGTCTAATAGAGTGGATACTTCTCTATACATTGAAAGAGGAGAGAATGAAGAAGTTGATGCTTATTGTTTGCTTTTGGAGGAAACAGAATTACAGATTAATACAGATAATGGTGTTATGATTAATATCACATAGGTTTTTTCTCATAAATAAATGGTAGGGGTATATGTTAATCAAATCAATCTTGATAAATTAACATCTTGTATTCAAAATCAAAAGCCTTGTATTATTAATGTTAATACATTTCAAAGAAAAGGAGCAGTAAGAATTGATGTTTTACTCACAAGAGAGCAGGTGAAAACACTAAATGATGCTGGATCACTTAAAATTAAAATGACAAAACCTATGTTAAAGAAATATTCAATAGACGAGTCAAGAGGAGGATTTCTCCCATTTCTAATTCCTTTATTTGCTGGTTTAAGTGCGGCGGGAGCATTGACTGGTGGTATTTCAGCAGCGATAAAAACTGCTAACGAAAGGAAGGCACAACTAAAAGCTCAAAAAGAATTGGAAAGACATAACAAGGAGTTGGAGAAACAAATTAGTGGAAGTGGTGTAATTGTAGATTTTGCTCAAAAACTTGAAAGTCTACCTGATAAAGCTAGATTGTTAGTTGGAGATATGCTTTCCTCTATCGCTCAAGCGGGTGTTAAACTAACTAAACGGGGTAATGGATTGTATCTTTCTCATAAATAAATGGATAAATGGTTTAAACAATTTGGAAAGAATACAACGTCAAATATAGAACTAGCTAAGTATTGTAAAACACTAAAAATTGATAATGTGGTTATTTGTATGAGAGATGAATTAATACATATAAATAAGAATACAAAGAATATTATTATGAATTTAGACACACAGAATGGTTCTCATTGGGTTTGTATTCATAATAGTCAGGATAAATATTATTTTGATCGTTATGGTATGCCACCACCTGTTGAAGTAATACAATTCTTACAGAATGGTGTTTATCAAACATTTCAAGTTCAAGAAATTAATTCTAAATGTTGTGGTCAATTATGTTTATATGTATTATTTCAACTCAACAATAATGAAAATTTTTATGATATCATTTTTAATCTAATATAAATGACTTATGTTGGAAAAGATGGTTCTATCTTTGGAAAATCCTCTCAGGATATTGATTTATCAAATTATTATACAAAGGCACAGGCTGAACGACAAAAATATAGTGTAAGTAAAAATATTAATATGAAGAATACTTATAAATTAATCAATTATCCAAACCCTACAGATGCGAATGACTTAATTAGATTAAGTGATTTATCACAATATATATTTTTAAAGAAAACAGCACGTTTTGTTAAACAAGTAAAATTTACAACCACAACACCTGGTTATACTGACCATACACCTTTCCTCATTGAATTTAACTACCTGCTTACAATTGAATTTTATAAAGAAGGACATTTAGTTAATATGCGAATTAATAAATGGGGGTATGATATGCCTGATTTAGGGTATAATTGGTCTTTTTCAATAAACATAGAAGACCTACATGATTTAAATCAGTCTCGTAAAGAAGAATATTATCCACTTGGTGAAGATAAGGATTTATGTGGAAGTACAATTAGTAAACAACAAATACGTGATTTTAAGAAAAGAAAAATATATGATAGTATAGCGATGGTTCGCATGACAAAGAAGGAAGGTAATGAGATAAGGATAGAAAGCCGAGGAATACAAACCGATTTGGTAGTGGGAAGATGGGGTGGTATTACCTGTCATAATATTAATCTCACATATATTTCTGATACATAAATGGCAGGAAGAAGACTACAAGAGAATTATAATTTTTGTATTCAAGGATACCTACAAGAAAAGGGTGCTCGGTATTACATACCTTATGATTTGGAGCATATACATGGGAATTTTGTCATTAAAAACTGGCCTTATACTGATATTGTTAAACCCACAAATAGAGACTTGTTTAAAATATTAAATAAAAATGAACTTCTCAAAGTTATGAAATATAAAACTCTTTTAGAAATCGTCAACAAATCTTATTGGTATCCTATTATGAGAAAAATAATTATAGATACAAGAATATCTCAAAATCCAGATGAGTATATGTATAATATTCTTTGGGGTTCAAACTCAAGGGTAGCAAGGGATGAGGAAGGAGTTGAAGAAGAGAAGGAGGAAAGAGAGAAAAAGGAGAAGGAAAGAGAGAAAAAGGAGAAGGAGGAAAGGGAGAAAAAGGAGATGGAGGAAAGGGAGAAAAAGGAGACGGAGGAAAGGGAGAAAAAGGAGAAGGAGGAGAGGGAGAAAAAGGAGAAGGATGAAAGGGAGAAAAAGGAGAAGGAGGAGAAGGAGAAGGAGGAGAGGGAGGAAAGAGAGAGGGTGGAAAAATATAAAAATATGACCATTCCTGAGATTAATGAAAGATTGAAGGTATTACAGCAAATAAATAAATCTCAACGCACTGAAGAGGAAAATAAAGAATTAATGACTCTTACGAACATATTGGTTTTTAAATTTGCTATAATGAATTCAGAGCGCAGATATACAACATATAGTTGATGATGTTGGTGTTATTGACTTTAGTTAGTTTTATTTGTAAATAAATGGAGGAGAGAGTGAAGCCATTTCTAAGGATTCTTTATGTTTTAAAAATCAAGATAGAAATGTATATGTTGAAAACCAAAAAGGTTTTGGCACTATGTAGGACTTTTTCTCATAAATAAATATGAGTTATTGTCTCAAATGTAAAAAGAAAACTAAATCTAAAAATATCTCTTATGTTAAAGCTAAAAATAATAGAGTTTATCAAAAAGGAATATGTCAAGTGTGTGGCTCTAAAAAGTGTCAATTCATCTCTCCTAAAAGTGGAGGAGACATACAAAAGTTTTTGTCAGGTAGCAAATTTACAACAACTGGAATTCCAGGGGAATTACACCTTCCAGGGTATTCTTTCTGTGGCCTAGGAACAAACTTGGATAAAAGATTAGATGAGGCTGACAATCCTAAACCTTGGTCTAAACCTACAAATAGGGTTGATGAAGTGTGTATGAAGCATGATATTGCTTATGGGAAAACCACTACGTTGACTGAAAAACATAAAGCCGACAGAGAAATGTTGTATAATTTGTCTTTGATACAAAATCCAACGTTGAGAGAGAAAGTTGATAGGTTTATTGTGAGAAATTTGATAAATGCTAAATTGAAACTTGGCCTTGGTTATTCACCCTCAAAAAACTATTAGGCTCTCATGATGTCATCAAGACTGAGGAGCTTTTGGCTGATGAATTACATAAACCTATAATCACAAAGTTTAAAAGAAGGAAAGTTTATTCTAAATACACCGACCACATATGGTCCGCTGATTTAATTGAACTAAAAAATGATAAGGGATACAAGTATGCTTTAACCGTTATTGATTTGAGGAGTAGATTTGCTTGGGTTGTTCCTTTGAAAAACAAGAGAGGTTATACTCTGATGTTAGCCTTCCAACAGATATTTAATAAAAGTAAAAGAAAACCAAAGAAACTGTGGACCGATGAGGGAACAGAGTTCTATAACAAAATATTTATGAAATTTCTTAAGGGGGAGGGTATTAAATTATACAGCACCTTTAATGAAGGAAAAGCAGTTGTTATTGAGCGTTTTAATCGTACTTTGAAAGAGAGGCTATATAAAAAATTCACACAACTCGGTTCTCAAAAATGGGTGTATTTAATTCAGGGTATTGTAGATAATTACAATAATACCGTTCATTCATCAACAAAATCAAAACCATCAGAATCATTTACAAAATTAGAATATGAAAAGGAGATTAATTTGAGAAAACCGAAGTTCAAAGTTGGTGATATTGTAAGAATATACAGATGGAAAAGCCATTTTGAGAAAGGTTATACAAAAAAATGGACTAATGAATTATTTAAAATCGTTGATGTAATGGATACAGTCCCTTGGACCTACAAATTATATGATTTAAATGGAGAAGAAATCTTAGGGTCATTTTATTCACAGGAATTACAAAAAACAAAGCTGATAACCCTTGAAAATAATAAATAAATAAAAAAATGTAATGGGGATACGTTTTTAAATCTGTGAACCCCAAACACAGAATCCCACAACTTTTTAGTTGGGGCTTAACTTTTGTGTGTATAACGGGGATACGTTTTTAAATCTGTGAACCCCAAACACAGAATCCCACAACTTTTTAGTTGGGGCTTAACTTTTGTGTGTATCATGGGGATACGTTTTTAAATCTGTGAACCCCAAACACAGAATCCCACAACTTTTTAGTTGGGGCTTAACTTTTGTGTGTGTGTGAGTGGGTCATAATAATGTACAAACCCTAACCCAACCCCCACATTAAAACACCATATTTGTTAGTCAAAACAACTGAATCCATTACATCAACCATTAAAAAAAGTTCTTAACTCCATCTCTTTGTATGACCTTCCAATTCTATTTATCTTTTCCCAACTTTTTTAAAACAATTCAATGATAATATAAGATAAATGAGTCTGTGAGGTTTGACATTCATTCAAAAATTCACCTCACATCCAGAACGCTAACCCAACCCAATCCCTAACCCATCCCCATCCCTTACCCAACCCATCCCTAACCCTCACATTCAAAATCCCAACCCTAACCCAACCCATCCCTAACCCATTAACCCAACCCCATCCCTAACCCTCACATTCAAAATCCCAACCCTAACCCTAGCATAATCTTTTTTTCCTTTTCTTTTTTTAATACGTATTTCAATATTTTTTTAAAATGTTTTTTAATACGTATTTCAATATATATATTTTTCCTCTTCCTCCAATTCTGTCTTTCAAGGCTTTCAAGTTGGAAAAAGTAGAAATGGGAAGAAAGTATTTTCCAGCATCTTCTTCCCCGAACTTTCTTGATATTGCTGAAATACATGTAAAAAAGAAATATATTACTTATCTAATATTGAATGAAATAACATATACTTCAATTGATTATTAATCAACTGAACTTACCTTAAATCAAACGTCATTAAAGAAAGAACATTGTTCATTGCTTTAGAATCCAAAGAGCCTCCAAGGTAAAACTCTTTCGTTGGATTATCAAGGTAAAACTCGTTCTCTTGGTCATGGTCTTTAAACAAATCGATCATTTCACCCCAGGTTGTGGCAAAAGTGGTATTTTCATTTTGAATCTCAGATACAATTTCCTGTGAGAGAAAATAACAACGTATTAATTAATTATTTTTTACATTTAATACACAATTATTATATGTATATTAAAATAAAATATTACCTTCATTGATGAGAAATTTGAATCGAGTTTATCAAGGTGAAGGTTTAGCTCCACACAGCTAGAGTCTCCAAAACGAAACCAGTTTTCAAAGTCTCCAAGGTAAAACTCTTTTCCTAATTTTATGAAATTTAGTGAGTCTCCAAGGTAGGCTCCACAGTTAGAACCATCTAGGCAGACCTCATAATTTGTTTTTCCCAAATTTAGTGAGTCTCCAAGGTAGGCTCCACTGTTAGAACCATCTAGGCAGACCTCATAATTTTTTTTCCCAAATTTAGTGAGTCTCCACGGTATAACTCTTTGGCTGGGTCATCAAGGTAGAACTCGTTCTGTGGGTCTTGGTTGTTCAAAAGGTCTTCAAACAAATCAATCATCATTTCACCCCAGGTTGTGGCAAAAGTGGTATTTTCATTTTGTATCTCAGATACAATTTCCTGTGAGAGAAAATAACAACGTATTAATTTAATACAATATTATTATTTATATAAATCAAGCTCTATGAATATTAAAAGAAACTTTGCTGACTCTTGCACGAGTCTTATCTAAAAAAAAAAAAAAAAAAAAAAAAAAAAAAAAAATACAAAAAAAAAAAAATACAAAAAAAAAAATACAAAAAAAAAAAAAAAAAAATACAAAAAAAAAAATAAAATCCCAAAAAAAAAAATACAAAAAAAAATAAAATATATATATATACAAAAAAAAAAAATATACAAAAAAAAAAATACAAAAAAAAAAAAAAAATTTTCAAAAATAAAATATCCAAAAAAAAAAAAAAAAAAATACAAAAAATACAAAAAAATACAAAAAAAAAAATACAAAAAAAATAAATAAATAAATAAACAAACTTACCTCCATTGATAAGAGGTTCGAGTCCAGTTCATCAATCTGAAGGTTGAGCTCCACACAGGTAGTAGGACTCCAAGGAATGTCAAAGTTATCCAACTCCTTTTCAGCATAGTAGTCCATTCTCAAGTGAAGCAGAAAGTGTGTTTGAAAAGGCCTGTGTGGTTAGTGCCTTTTATAAGAACTAGGGCATTGCCCGTACTATATCTATATCTAAAATTATATCCCCCCCCCCTCTATTTACATGCAATGGTTTGGTCCAAAGCGAACGGCTTCCGGAGTTTGGTAAAGAAATCGCCATCGCGTGCACAAACGCGCAGGAAAGCGAATGAATCGCAAATTCGGTTTTATTAGTTTTAAAACATAGTTTAACGCCAACATAGTTTGCAAACGTGAAATAAATGAATACGCTCTCAAATGTGCCATCCGAGGCAGAGTGTGTCCTCCACGTTCGGCACACGCGATCGTTCGCTGCTCTCTGATTGGTTGAATCGTTTTTTGGACATAGCTCGGTAAGTAATTGTCCGATTAATATGAAACCTTGAAAAGGCACATCCTCGGGTCCCCAGCAATATACCTGGCAAGTGAAAAGTATATCGGACCCGTGGTTGTCGAGAAACAGCGGTCACAGACAAACGTACAGACGTACAGACGTACAGAGATTACTGGAATTATAGATAGAAGACTGGGTGTGTCATTTCCTGTGGAAATTCCCTTGGGCAAGTGTGGGCAAGTCTGGGCAAGTCTGGGCATGTCTTAACTGGAAATGATGTAATGTCTCAACAGAAAATGATGTAATGTTTCAACAGAAAATGATGTAATGTTTCAACAGAAAATGATGTAATGTTTCAACAGAAAATGATGTAATGTTTCAACAGAAAATGATGTAATGTTTCAACAGAAAATGATGTAATGTCTTAACTAAAAATAATGTAATGCTGGAGAGTTTATAAAGTGGGTGGGCTTTAGTAAAACGTGGGCGGGGCCTACCAAAACGGGGCGGGGATTGACAAAAAGTGGGCGGGGCTTAACAAAAAAGTGGGCGGAGCTTAACAAAAAGTGGCGCGGAGCTTAGCAAAAAGTGGCGCGGAGCTTAACAAAAAGTGGCGCGGAGCTTAACAAAAAGTGTGTGGCACAGGACCCGAACATAATCAATGATCAATGAACAACAATGATCATTGATAGTAAGAGAAAAAGGCCCATAAGACCAAGGGGGGGTCAGGAATAGAGGTGTTAAGGGGAAATGAAGAAAAGTGATGGTGAGAGGGAAATTTACATGGAAGTGAGAATGATCATAGGTTCATAAGGCTAGAAGGATTATAGGTTCATAAAGGAAGAAAATCATAGGTTCATAAGGCGAGAAGGATCATAGGTTCATAAGGTGAGAAGGATTATAGGTTCATAGAGGGAGAAATAGAGGTGTTTATGATTTTTGAAAAAGACAAGGGGTAAATGACATTAGATAGGGATTTCCCATGTTAAACGGAGGTGTCCCAGAAGCAACATTTATCACCTACTCGCACTTGTGTTGGTGCAGGAAACCACTTTTGCACTTGTATTAGTGTGGAAAAAACACTTTCCGCACTTGTGTTAGTGTTGAAAAACCACTTTTCGCACTTGTGTTAGTGTTGAAAAACCACTTTTCGCACTTGTGTTGGTGCAGGAAACCACGTTTGCACTTGTATTAGTGTGGAAAAAACACTTTCCGCACTTGTGTTAGTGTTGAAAAACCACTTTTCGCACTTGTGTTAGTGTTGAAAAACCACTTTTCGCACTTGTGTTGGTGCAGGAAACCACTTTTGCACTTGTATTAGTGTGGAAAAAACACTTTTTGCACTTGTGATGGTGTTGAAAAAACACTTTTCGCACTTGTGTTGGTGCAGGAAACCACTTTTGCACTTGTATTAGTGTGGAAAAAACACTTTTTGCACTTGTGATAGTGTTGAAAAACCACTTTTCACACTTGTATAAGTGTGGAAAAACCACTTTTCGCACTTGTGTTAGTGTTGCAAAACCACTTTTCGCACTTGTGTTAGTGTTGAAAAACCACTTTTCGCACTTGTGTTGGTGCAAGAAACCACTTTTGCACTTGTATTAGTGTGGAAAAAACACTTTTTGCACTTGTGATAGTGTTGAAAAACCACTTTTCGCACTTGTGTTAGTGTTGAAAAACCACTTTTCGCACTTGTGTTGGTGCAGAAAACCAGTTTTGCACTTGTATTAGTGTGGAAAAACCACTTTTCGCACTTGTGTTAGTGTTGAAAAACCAATTTTGGCACTTGTGTTAGTGTTGAAAAACCACTTTTCGCACTTGTGTTGGTGCAGGAAAACACTTTTGCACTTGTATTACTGTGGAAAAAACACTTTTTGCACTTGTGATAGTGTTGAAAAACCACTTTTCGCACTTGTGTTAGTGTTGAAAAACCACTTTTCGCACATGTGTTGGTGCAGGAAACCACTTTTGCACTTGTATTAGTGTGGAAAAACCACTTTTCGCACTTGTGTTAGTGTTGAAAAACCACTTTTCGCACTTGTGTTAGTGTTGAAAAACGACTTTTCGCACTTGTGTTAGTGCTGAAAAACCACTTTTCGCACTTGTGTTGGTGCAGGAAACCACTTTTGCACTTGTATTAGTGCGGAAAAAACACTTTTTGCACTTGTGATAGTGTTGAAAAACCACTTTTCGCACTTGTGTTAGTGTTGAAAAACCACTTTTCGCACTTGTGTTGGTGCAGGAAACCAATTTTGCACTTGTATTAGTGTGGAAAAACCAATTTTCGCACTTGCGTTAGTGTTGAAAAACCACTTTTCGCACTTGTATTAGTGTTGAAAAACCACTTTTCGCACTTGTGTTAGTGTTGAAAAACCACTTTTCGCACTTGTGTTGGTGCAGGAAACCACTTTTGCACTTGTATTATTGTGGAAAAACCACTTTTCGCACTTGTGTTAGTGTTGAAAAACCACTTTTCGCACTTGTGTTAGTGTTGAAAAACCACTTTTCGCACTTGTGTTAGTGTTGAAAAACCACTTTTCGCACTTGTGTTGGTGCAGGAAACCACTTTTGCACTTGTATTAGTGTGGAAAAAACACTTTTCGCACTTGTGTTAGTGTTGAAAAACCACTTTTCGCACTTGTGTTCGTGTTGAAAAACCACTTTTCGCACTTGTGTTAGTGTTGAAAAACCACTTTTCGCACTTGTGTTAGTGTTGAAAAACCACTTTTCGCACTTGTGTTAGTGTTGAAAAACCACTTTTCGCACTTGTGTTAGTGTTGAAAAACCACTTTTTGCACTTGTGTTGGTGCAGGAAACCACTTTTGCACTTGTATTAGTGTGGAAAAAACACTTTTTGCACTTGTGATAGTGTTGAAAAACCACTTTTCACACTTGTGTTGGTGCAGGAAACCACTTTTGCACTTGTATTAGTGTGGAAAAAACACTTTTTGCACTTGTGATGGTGTTGAAAAACCACTTTTCGCACTTGTGTTAGTGTTGAAGAACCACTTTTCGCACTTGTGTTAGTGTTGAAAAACCACTTTTCGCACTTGTGTTGGTGCAGGAAACCACTTTTTCACTTGTATTAGTGTGGAAAAACCACTTTTCGCACTTGTGTTAGTGTTGAAAAACCAATTTTGGCACTTGTGTTAGTGTTGAAAAACCACTTTTCGCACTTGTGTTGGTGCAGGAAACCACTTTT
Organism: Myxine glutinosa; assembly: GCF_964187855.1. NCBI lineage: Eukaryota > Metazoa > Chordata > Myxini > Myxiniformes > Myxinidae > Myxine > Myxine glutinosa. The sequence continues at coordinate 10,136 of NW_027618574.1, read as the reverse complement.
GCACTTGTATTAGTGTGGAAAAAACACTTTTTGCACTTGTGATAGTGTTGAAAAACCACTTTTCGCACTTGTGTTAGTGTTGAAAAACCGCTTTTCGCACTTGTGTTAGTGTTGAAAAACCACTTTTCGCACTTGTGTTAGTGTTGAAAAACCACTTTTCGCACTTGTGTTAGTGTTGAAAAACCACTTTTCGCACTTGTGTTAGTGTTGAAAAACCACTTTTCGCACTTGTGTTGGTGCAGGAAACCACGTTTGCACTTGTATTAGTGTGGAAAAAACACTTTCCGCACTTGTGTTAGTGTTGAAAAACCACTTTTCGCACTTGTGTTAGTGTTGAAAAACCACTTTTCGCACTTGTGTTGGTGCAGGAAACCACTTTTGCACTTGTATTAGTGTGGAAAAAACACTTTTTGAACTTGTGATGGTGTTGAAAAAACACTTTTCGCACTTGTGTTGGTGCAGGAAACCACTTTTGCACTTGTATTAGTGTGGAAAAAACACTTTTTGCACTTGTGATAGTGTTGAAAAACCACTTTTCGCACTTGTATAAGTGTGGAAAAACCACTTTTCGCACTTGTGTTAGTGTTGCAAAACCACTTTTCGCACTTGTGTTAGTGTTGAAAAACCACTTTTCGCACTTGTGTTGGTGCAGAAAACCAGTTTTGCACTTGTATTAGTGTGGAAAAAACACTTTTCGCACTTGTGTTAGTGTTGAAAAACCAATTTTGGCACTTGTGTTAGTGTTGAAAAACCACATTTTGCACTTGTGTTGGTGCAGGAAAACACTTTTGCACTTGTATTACTGTGGGAAAAACACTTTTTGCACTTGTGATAGTGTTGAAAAACCACTTTTCGCACTTGTCTTAGTGTCTAAGAACCACTTTTCGCACTTGTGTTAGTGTTGAAAAACCACTTTTCGCACTTGTGTTGGTGCAGGAAACCACTTTTTCACTTGTATTAGTGTGGAAAAACCACTTTTCGCACTTGTGTTAGTGTTGGAAAACCAATTTTGGCACTTGTGTTAGTGTTGAAAAACCACTTTTCGCACTTGTGTTGGTGCAGGAAACCACTTTTGCACTTGTATTAGTGTGGAAAAAACACTTTTTGCACTTGTGATAGTGTTGAAAAACCACTTTTCGCACTTGTGTTAGTGTTGAAAAACCACTTTTCGCACTTGTGTTAGTGTTGAAAAACCACTTTTCGCACTTGTGTTAGTGTTGAAAAACCACTTTTCGCACTTGTGTTAGTGTTGAAAAAACACTTTTCGCACTTGTGTTAGTGTTGAAAAACCACTTTTCGCACTTGTGTTGGTGCAGGAAACCACGTTTGAACTTGTATTAGTGGGGAAAAAACACTTTCCGCACTTGTGTTAGTGTTGAAAAACCACTTTTCGCACTTGTGTTAGTGTTGAAAAACCACTTTTCGCACTTGTGTTGGTGCAGGAAACCACTTTTGCACTTGTATTAGTGTGGAAAAAACACTTTTTGCACTTGTGATGGTGTTGAAAAAACACTTTTCGCACTTGTGTTGGTGCAAGAAACCACTTTTGCACTTGTATTAGTGTGGAAAAAACACTTTTTGCACTTGTGATAGTGTTGAAAAACCACTTTTCGCACTTGTGTTAGTGTTGAAAAACCACTTTTCGCACTTGTGTTAGTGTTGAAAAACCACTTTTCGCACTTGTGTTGGTGCAGAAAACCAGTTTTGCACTTGTATTAGTGTGGAAAAACCACTTTTCGCACTTGTGTTAGTGTTGAAAAACCAATTTTGGCACTTGTGTTAGTGTTGAAAAACCACTTTTCGCACTTGTGTTGGTGCAGGAAAACACTTTTGCACTTGTATTACTGTGGAAAAAACACTTTTTGCACTTGTGATAGTGTTGAAAAACCACTTTTCGCACTTGTGTTAGTGTTGAAAAACCACTTTTCGCACATGTGTTGGTGCAGGAAACCACTTTTGCACTTGTATTAGTGTGGAAAAACCACTTTTCGCACTTGTGTTAGTGTTGAAAAACCACTTTTCGCACTTGTGTTAGTGTTGAAAAACGACTTTTCGCACTTGTGTTAGTGCTGAAAAACCACTTTTCGCACTTGTGTTGGTGCAGTAAACCACTTTTGCACTTGTATTAGTGTGGAAAAAACACTTTTTGCACTTGTGATAGTGTTGAAAAACCACTTTTCGCACTTGTGTTAGTGTTGAAAAACCACTTTTCGCACTTGTGTTGGTGCAGGAAACCACTTTTGCACTTGTATTAGTGTGGAAAAACCAATTTTCGCACTTGCGTTAGTGTTGAAAAACCACTTTTCGCACTTGTGTTAGTGTTGAAAAACCACTTTTCGCACTTGTGTTAGTGTTGAAAAACCACTTTTCGCACTTGTGTTGGTGCAGGAAACCACTTTTGCACTTGTATTATTGTGGAAAAACCACTTTTCGCACTTGTGTTAGTGTTGAAAAACCACTTTTCGCACTTGTGTTAGTGTTGAAAAACCACTTTTCACACTTGTGTTAGTGTTGAAAAACCACTTTTCGCACTTGTGTTGGTGCAGGAAACCACTTTTGCACTTGTATTAGTGTGGAAAAAACACTTTTCGCACTTGTGTTAGTGTTGAAAAACCACTTTTCGCACTTGTGTTCGTGTTGAAAAACCACTTTTCGCACTTGTGTTAGTGTTGAAAAACCACTTTTCGCACTTGTGTTAGTGTTGAAAAACCACTTTTCGCACTTGTGTTAGTGTTGAAAAACCACTTTTTGCACTTGTGTTGGTGCAGGAAACCACTTTTGCACTTGTATTAGTGTGGAAAAAACACTTTCCGCACTTGTGTTTGTGTTGAAAAACCACTTTTCGCACTTGTGTTGGTGTTGAAAAACCACTTTTCACACTTGTGTTGGTGCAGGAAACCACTTTTGCACTTGTATTAGTGTGGAAAAAACACTTTTTGCACTTGTGATAGTGTTGAAAAACCACTTTTCGCACTTGTGTTGGTGCAGGAAACCACTTTTGCACTTGTATTAGTGTGGAAAAAACACTTTTCGCACTTGTGTTAGTGTTGAAAAACCACTTTTCGCACTTGTGTTAGTGTTGAAAAACCACTTTTCGCACTTGTGTTAGTGTTCAAAAACCACTTTTTGCACTTGTGTTAGTGTTGAAAAACCACTTTTTGCACTTGTGTTGGTGCAGGAAACCACTTTTGCACTTGTATTAGTGTGGAAAAAACACTTTTCGCACTTGTGTTAGTGTTGAAAAACCACTTTTCGCACTTGTGTTAGTGTTGAAAATCCACTTTTCGCACTTGTGTTGGTGCAGGAAACCACTTTTGCACTTGTATTAGTGTGGAAAAACCACTTTTCGCACTTGTGTTAGTGTTGAAAAACCACTTTTTGCACTTGTGTTAGTGTTGAATAACCACTTTTCGCACTTGTGTTAGTGTTGAAAAACCACTTTTCGCACTTGTGTTGGTGCAGGAAACCACTTTTGCACTTGTATTAGTGTGGAAAAAACACTTTTTGCACTTGTGTTAGTGTTGAAAAACCACTTTTCGCACTTGTGTTAGTGTTGAAAAACCACTTTTCGCACTTGTGTTAGTGTTGAAAAACCACTTTTCGCACTTGTGTTAGTGTTGAAAAACCACTTTTCGCACTTGTGTTAGTGTTGAAAAACCACTTTTCGCACTTGTGTTGGTGCAGGAAACCACGTTTGCACTTGTATTAGTGTGGAAAAAACACTTTCTGCACTTGTGTTAGTGTTGAAAAACCACTTTTCGCACTTGTGTTAGTGTTGAAAAACCACTTTTCGCACTTGTGTTGGTGCAGGAAACCACTTTTGCACTTGTATTAGTGTGGAAAAAACACTTTTTGCACTTGTGATGGTGTTGAAAAACCACTTTTCGCACTTGTGTTGGTGCAGGAAACCACTTTTGCACTTGTATTAGTGTGGAAAAAACACTTTTTGCACTTGTGATAGTGTTGAAAAACCACTTTTCGCACTTGTATAAGTGTGGAAAAACCACTTTTCGCACTTGTGTTAGTGTTGCAAAACCACTTTTCGCACTTGTGTTAGTGTTGAAAAAGCACTTTTCGCACTTGTGTTGGTGCAGGAAACCACTTTTGCACTTGTATTAGTGTGGAAAAAACACTTTTTGCACTTGTGATAGTGTTGAAAAACCACTTTTCGCACTTGTGTTAGTGTTGAAAAACCACTTTTCGCACTTGTGTTAGTGTTGAAAAACCACTTTTCGCACTTGTATTGGTGCAGGAAACCAGTTTTGCACTTGTATTAGTGTGGAAAAACCACTTTTCGCACTTGTGTTAGTGTTGAAAAACCAATTTTGGCACTTGTGTTAGTGTTGAAAAACCACTTTTCGCACATGTGTTGGTGCAGGAAAACACTTTTGCACTTGTATTAGTGTGGAAAAAACACTTTTTGCACTTGTGATAGTGTTGAAAAACCACTTTTTGCACTTGTGTTAGTGTTGAAAAACCACTTTTCGCACTTGTGTTGGTGCAGGAAACCACTTTTGCACTTGTATTAGTGTGGAAAAACCACTTTTCGCACTTGTGTTAGTGTTGAAAAACCACTTTTCGCACTTGTGTTAGTGTTGAAAAACGACTTTTCGCACTTGTGTTGGTGCAGGAAACCACTTTTCGCACTTGTGTTAGTGTTGAAAAACCACTTTTTGCACTTGTGTTAGTGTTGAAAAACCACTTTTCGCACTTGTGTTGGTGCAGGAAACCACGTTTGCACTTGTATTAGTGTGGAAAAAACACTTTTTGCACTTGTGATAGTGTTGAAAAACCACTTTTCGCACTTGTGTTAGTGTTGAAAAACCACTTTTCGCACTTGTGTAGGTGCAGGAACCACTTTTGCACTTGTATTAGTGTGGAAAAAACACTTTTTGCACTTGTGATAGTGTTGAAAAACCACTTTTCGCACTTGTGTTAGTGTTGAAAAACCACTTTTCGCACTTGTGTTAGTGTTGCAAAACCACTTTTCGCACTTGTGTTAGTGTTGAAAAACCACTTTTCGCACTTGTGTTGGTGCAGAAAACCAGTTTTGCACTTGTATTAGTGTGGAAAAAACACTTTTCGCACTTGTGTTAGTGTTGAAAAACCAATTTTGGCACTTGTGTTAGTGTTGAAAAACCACATTTTGCACTTGTGTTGGTGCAGGAAAACACTTTTGCACTTGTATTACTGTGGAAAAAACACTTTTTGCACTTGTGATAGTGTTGAAAAACCACTTTTCGCACTTGTCTTAGTGTCTAAGAACCACTTTTCGCACTTGTGTTAGTGTTGAAAAACCACTTTTCGCACTTGTGTTGGTGCAGGAAACCACTTTTTCACTTGTATTAGTGTGGAAAAACCACTTTTCGCACTTGTGTTAGTGTTGGAAAACCAATTTTGGCACTTGTGTTAGTGTTGAAAAACCACTTTTCGCACTTGTGTTGGTGCAGGAAACCACTTTTGCACTTGTATTAGTGTGGAAAAAACACTTTTTGCACTTGTGATAGTGTTGAAAAACCACTTTTCGCACTTGTGTTAGTGTTGAAAAACCACTTTTCGCACTTGTGTTAGTGTTGAAAAACCACTTTTCGCACTTGTGTTAGTGTTGAAAAACCACTTTTCGCACTTGTGTTAGTGTTGAAAAAACACTTTTCGCACTTGTGTTAGTGTTGAAAAACCACTTTTCGCACTTGTGTTGGTGCAGGAAACCACGTTTGAACTTGTATTAGTGGGGAAAAAACACTTTCCGCACTTGTGTTAGTGTTGAAAAACCACTTTTCGCACTTGTGTTAGTGTTGAAAAACCACTTTTCGCACTTGTGTTGGTGCAGGAAACCACTTTTGCACTTGTATTAGTGTGGAAAAAACACTTTTTGCACTTGTGATGGTGTTGAAAAAACACTTTTCGCACTTGTGTTGGTGCAAGAAACCACTTTTGCACTTGTATTAGTGTGGAAAAAACACTTTTTGCACTTGTGATAGTGTTGAAAAACCACTTTTCGCACTTGTGTTAGTGTTGAAAAACCACTTTTCGCACTTGTGTTAGTGTTGAAAAACCACTTTTCGCACTTGTGTTGGTGCAGAAAACCAGTTTTGCACTTGTATTAGTGTGGAAAAACCACTTTTCGCACTTGTGTTAGTGTTGAAAAACCAATTTTGGCACTTGTGTTAGTGTTGAAAAACCACTTTTCGCACTTGTGTTGGTGCAGGAAAACACTTTTGCACTTGTATTACTGTGGAAAAAACACTTTTTGCACTTGTGATAGTGTTGAAAAACCACTTTTCGCACTTGTGTTAGTGTTGAAAAACCACTTTTCGCACATGTGTTGGTGCAGGAAACCACTTTTGCACTTGTATTAGTGTGGAAAAACCACTTTTCGCACTTGTGTTAGTGTTGAAAAACCACTTTTCGCACTTGTGTTAGTGTTGAAAAACGACTTTTCGCACTTGTGTTAGTGCTGAAAAACCACTTTTCGCACTTGTGTTGGTGCAGTAAACCACTTTTGCACTTGTATTAGTGTGGAAAAAACACTTTTTGCACTTGTGATAGTGTTGAAAAACCACTTTTCGCACTTGTGTTAGTGTTGAAAAACCACTTTTCGCACTTGTGTTGGTGCAGGAAACCACTTTTGCACTTGTATTAGTGTGGAAAAACCAATTTTCGCACTTGCGTTAGTGTTGAAAAACCACTTTTCGCACTTGTGTTAGTGTTGAAAAACCACTTTTCGCACTTGTGTTAGTGTTGAAAAACCACTTTTCGCACTTGTGTTGGTGCAGGAAACCACTTTTGCACTTGTATTATTGTGGAAAAACCACTTTTCGCACTTGTGTTAGTGTTGAAAAACCACTTTTCGCACTTGTGTTAGTGTTGAAAAACCACTTTTCACACTTGTGTTAGTGTTGAAAAACCACTTTTCGCACTTGTGTTGGTGCAGGAAACCACTTTTGCACTTGTATTAGTGTGGAAAAAACACTTTTCGCACTTGTGTTAGTGTTGAAAAACCACTTTTCGCACTTGTGTTCGTGTTGAAAAACCACTTTTCGCACTTGTGTTAGTGTTGAAAAACCACTTTTCGCACTTGTGTTAGTGTTGAAAAACCACTTTTCGCACTTGTGTTAGTGTTGAAAGAAGGGAAAACCACTTTTTGCACTTGCAGGAAACCACTTTTGCACTTGTATTAGTGTGGAAAAAACACTTTCCGCACTTGTGTTTGTGTTGAAAAACCACTTTTCGCACTTGTGTTGGTGTTGAAAAACCACTTTTCACACTTGTGTTGGTGCAGGAAACCACTTTTGCACTTGTATTAGTGTGGAAAAAACACTTTTTGCACTTGTGATAGTGTTGAAAAACCACTTTTCGCACTTGTGTTGGTGCAGGAAACCACTTTTGCACTTGTATTAGTGTGGAAAAAACACTTTTCGCACTTGTGTTAGTGTTGAAAAACCACTTTTCGCACTTGTGTTAGTGTTGAAAAACCACTTTTCGCACTTGTGTTAGTGTTCAAAAACCACTTTTTGCACTTGTGTTAGTGTTGAAAAACCACTTTTTGCACTTGTGTTGGTGCAGGAAACCACTTTTGCACTTGTATTAGTGTGGAAAAAACACTTTTCGCACTTGTGTTAGTGTTGAAAAACCACTTTTCGCACTTGTGTTAGTGTTGAAAATCCACTTTTCGCACTTGTGTTGGTGCAGGAAACCACTTTTGCACTTGTATTAGTGTGGAAAAACCACTTTTCGCACTTGTGTTAGTGTTGAAAAACCACTTTTTGCACTTGTGTTAGTGTTGAATAACCACTTTTCGCACTTGTGTTAGTGTTGAAAAACCACTTTTCGCACTTGTGTTGGTGCAGGAAACCACTTTTGCACTTGTATTAGTGTGGAAAAAACACTTTTTGCACTTGTGTTAGTGTTGAAAAACCACTTTTCGCACTTGTGTTAGTGTTGAAAAACCACTTTTCGCACTTGTGTTAGTGTTGAAAAACCACTTTTCGCACTTGTGTTAGTGTTGAAAAACCACTTTTCGCACTTGTGTTAGTGTTGAAAAACCACTTTTCGCACTTGTGTTGGTGCAGGAAACCACGTTTGCACTTGTATTAGTGTGGAAAAAACACTTTCTGCACTTGTGTTAGTGTTCAAAAACCACTTTTCGCACTTGTGTTAGTGTTGAAAAACCACTTTTCGCACTTGTGTTGGTGCAGGAAACCACTTTTGCACTTGTATTAGTGTGGAAAAAACACTTTTTGCACTTGTGATGGTGTTGAAAAACCACTTTTCGCACTTGTGTTGGTGCAGGAAACCACTTTTGCACTTGTATTAGTGTGGAAAAAACACTTTTTGCACTTGTGATAGTGTTGAAAAACCACTTTTCGCACTTGTATAAGTGTGGAAAAACCACTTTTCGCACTTGTGTTAGTGTTGCAAAACCACTTTTCGCACTTGTGTTAGTGTTGAAAAAGCACTTTTCGCACTTGTGTTGGTGCAGGAAACCACTTTTGCACTTGTATTAGTGTGGAAAAAACACTTTTTGCACTTGTGATAGTGTTGAAAAACCACTTTTCGCACTTGTGTTAGTGTTGAAAAACCACTTTTCGCACTTGTGTTAGTGTTGAAAAACCACTTTTCGCACTTGTATTGGTGCAGGAAACCAGTTTTGCACTTGTATTAGTGTGGAAAAACCACTTTTCGCACTTGTGTTAGTGTTGAAAAACCAATTTTGGCACTTGTGTTAGTGTTGAAAAACCACTTTTCGCACATGTGTTGGTGCAGGAAAACACTTTTGCACTTGTATTAGTGTGGAAAAAACACTTTTTGCACTTGTGATAGTGTTGAAAAACCACTTTTTGCACTTGTGTTAGTGTTGAAAAACCACTTTTCGCACTTGTGTTGGTGCAGGAAACCACTTTTGCACTTGTATTAGTGTGGAAAAACCACTTTTCGCACTTGTGTTAGTGTTGAAAAACCACTTTTCGCACTTGTGTTAGTGTTGAAAAACGACTTTTCGCACTTGTGTTGGTGCAGGAAACCACTTTTCGCACTTGTGTTAGTGTTGAAAAACCACTTTTTGCACTTGTGTTAGTGTTGAAAAACCACTTTTCGCACTTGTGTTGGTGCAGGAAACCACTTTTGCACTTGTATTAGTGTGGAAAAAACACTTTTTGCACTTGTGATAGTGTTGAAAAACCACTTTTCGCACTTGTGTTAGTGTTGAAAAACCACTTTTCGCACTTGTGTAGGTGCAGGAACCACTTTTGCACTTGTATTAGTGTGGAAAAAACACTTTTTGCACTTGTGATAGTGTTGAAAAACCACTTTTCGCACTTGTGTTAGTGTTGAAAAACCACTTTTCGCACTTGTGTTAGTGTTGAAAAACCACTTTTCGCACTTGTGTTAGTGTTGAAAAACCACTTTTCGCACTTGTGTTAGTGTTGAAAAACCACTTTTCGCACTTGTGTTTGTGTTGAAAAACCACTTTTCGCACTTGTGTTGGTGCAGGAAACCACTTTTGCACTTGTATTAGTGTGGAAAAAACACTTTCCGCACTTGTGTTAGTGTTGAAAAACCACTTTTCGCACTTGTGTTAGTGTTGAAAAACCACTTTTCGCACTTGTGTTGGTGCAGGAAACCACGTTTGCACTTGTATTAGTGTGGAAAAAACACTTTCCGCACTTGTGTTAGTGTTGAAAAACCACTTTTCGCACTTGTGTTGGTGCAGGAAACCACTTTTGCACTTGTATTAGTGTGGAAAAAACACTTTTTGCACTTGTGATGGTGTTGAAAAAACACTTTTCGCACTTGTGTTGGTGCAGGAAACCACTTTTGCACTTGTATTAGTGTGGAAAAAACACTTTTTGCACTTGTGATAGTGTTGAAAAACCACTTTTCGCACTTGTATAAGTGTGGAAAAACCACTTTTCGCACTTGTGTTAGTGTTGCAAAACCACTTTTCGCACTTGTGTTAGTGTTGAAAAACCACTTTTCGCACTTGTGTTGGTGCAGGAAACCACTTTTGCACTTGTATTAGTGTGGAAAAAACACTTTTTGGCACTTGTGTTAGTGTTGAAAAACCACTTTTCGCACTTGTGTAGGTGCAGGAAACCACTTTTGCACTTGTATTAGTGTGGAAAAAACACTTTTTG
>NW_027618573.1:0-68205 GCF_964187855.1 Myxine glutinosa | reverse complement strand
CTAACACAAGTGCGAAAAGTGGTTTTTCAACACTAACACAAGTGCGAAAAGTGGTTTTTCAACACTAACACAAGTGCGAAAAGTGGTTTTTCAACACTATCACAAGTGCAAAAAGTGTTTTTTCCACACTAATACAAGTGCAAAAGTGGTTTCCTGCACCAACACAAGTGCGGAAAGTGGTTTTTCAACACTAACACAAGTGCAAAAAGTGGTTTTTCAACACTAACATAAGTGCGAAAAGTGGTTTTTCCACACTAATTCAAGTGCAAAAGTGGTTTCCTGCACAAACACAAGTGCGAAAAGTGGTTTTTCAACACTAACACAAGTGCGAAAAGTGGTTTTTCAACACTAACACAAGTGCGAAAAGTGGTTTTTCAACACTAACACAAGTGCGAAAAGTGATTTTTCCACACTAATACAAGTGCAAAAGTGGTTTCCTGCACCAACACAAGTGCGAAAAGTGGTTTATCAACACTAACACAAGTGCGAAAAGTGGTTTTTCAACACTAACACAAGTGCGAAAAGTGGTTTTTCCACACTAATACAAGTGCAAAAGTGGTTTCCTGCACCAACACAAGTGCGAAAAGTGGTTTTTCAACACTAACACAAGTGCGAAAAGTGGTTTTTCAACACTAACACAAGTGCGAAAAGTGGTTTTTCAACACTAACACAAGTGCGAAAAGTGGTTTTTCCACACTAATACAAGTGCAAAAGTGGTTTCCTGCACCAACACAAGTTCGAAAAGTGGTTTTTTCAATACTAACACAAGTGCGAAAAGTGGTTTTTCAACACTATCACAAGTGCAAAAAGTGTTTTTTCCACACTAATACAAGTGCAAAAGTGGTTTCCTGCACCAACACAAGTGCAAAAAGTGGTTTTTCAACACTAACACAAGTGCGAAAAGTGGTTTTTCAACACTAACACAAGTGCGAAAAGTGGTTTTTCAACACTAACACAAGTGCGAAAAGTGGTTTTTCCACACTAATACAAGTGCAAAAGTGTTTCCTGCACCAACACAAGTGCGAAAAGTGGTTTTTCAACACTAACACAAGTGCGAAAAGTGGTTTTTCAACACTATCACAAGTGCAAAAAGTGTTTTTTCCACACTAATACAAGTGCAAAAGTGGTTTCCTGCACCAACACAAGTGCGAAAAGTGGTTTTTCAACACTAACTCAAGTGCGAAAAGTGGTTTTTCAACACTATCACAAGTGCAAAAAGTGTTTTTTCCACACTAATACAAGTGCAAAAGTGGTTTCCTGCACAAACACAAGTGCGAAAAGTGGTTTTTCAACACTAACACAAGTGCGAAAAGTGGTTTTTCAACACTAACACAAGTGCGAAAAGTGGTTTTTCCACACTAATACAAGTGCAAAAGTGGTTTCCTGCACCAACACAAGTGCGAAAAGTGGTTTTTCAACACTAACACAAGTGTGAAAAGTGGTTTTTCAACACTAACACAAGTGCGAAAAGTGGTTTTTCAACACTAACACAAGTGCGAAAAGTGGTTTTTCAACACTAACACAAGTGCGAAAAGTGGTTTTTCCACACTAATACAAGTGCAAAAGTGGTTTCCTGCACCAACACAAGTGCGAAAAGTGGTTTTTCAACACTAACACAAGTGCGAAAAGTGGTTTTTCAAAACTAACACAAGTGCAAAAAGTGTTTTTTCCACACTAATACAAGTGCGAAAAGTGGTTTTTCCACACTAATACAAGTGCAAAAGTGGGTTCCTGCACCAACACAAGTTCGAAAAGTGGTTTTTTCAACACTAACACAAGTGCGAAAAGTGGTTTTTCAACACTATCACAAGTGCAAAAAGTGTTTTTTCCACACTAATACAAGTGCAAAAGTGGTTTCCTGCACCAACACAAGTGCGAAAAGTGGTTTATCAACACTAACACAAGTGCAAAAAGTGGTTTTTCAACACTAACACAAGTGCGAAAAGTGGGTTTTCCACACTAATACAAGTGCAAAAGTGGTTTTCAACACTAACACAAGTGCGAAAAGTGGTTTTTCAACACTATCACAAGTGCAAAAAGTGTTTTTTCAACACTATCACAAGTGCAAAAAGTGTTTTTTCCACACTAATACAAGTGCAAAAGTGGTTTCCTGCACCAACACAAGTGCGGAAAGTGGTTTTTCAACACTAACACAAGTGCAAAAAGTGGTTTTTCAACACTAACATAAGTGCGAAAAGTGGTTTTTCCACACTAATTCAAGTGCAAAAGTGGTTTCCTGCACAAACACAAGTGCGAAAAGTGGTTTTTCAACACTAACACAAGTGCGAAAAGTGGTTTTTCAACACTAACACAAGTGCGAAAAGTGGTTTTTCAACACTAACACAAGTGCGAAAAGTGATTTTTCCACACTAATACAAGTGCAAAAGTGGTTTCCTGCACCAACACAAGTGCGAAAAGTGGTTTATCAACACTAACACAAGTGCGAAAAGTGGTTTTTCAACACTAACACAAGTGCGAAAAGTGGTTTTTCCACACTAATACAAGTGCAAAAGTGGTTTCCTGCACCAACACAAGTGCGAAAAGTGGTTTTTCAACACTAACACAAGTGCGAAAAGTGGTTTTTCAACACTAACACAAGTGCGAAAAGTGGTTTTTCAACACTAACACAAGTGCGAAAAGTGGTTTTTCAACACTAACACAAGTGCGAAAAGTGGTTTTTCCACACTAATACAAGTGCAAAAGTGGTTTCCTGCACCAACACAAGTGCGGAAAGTGGTTTTTCAACACTAACACAAGTGCAAAAAGTGGTTTTTCAACACTAACATAAGTGCGAAAAGTGGTTTTTCCACACTAATTCAAGTGCAAAAGTGGTTTCCTGCACAAACACAAGTGCGAAAAGTGGTTTTTCAACACTAACACAAGTGCGAAAAGTGGTTTTTCAACACTAACACAAGTGCGAAAAGTGGTTTTTCCACACTAATACAAGTGCAAAAGTGGTTTCCTGCACCAACACAAGTTCGAAAAGTGGTTTTTTCAACACTAACACAAGTGCGAAAAGTGGTTTTTCAACACTATCACAAGTGCAAAAAGTGTTTTTTCCACACTAATACAAGTGCAAAAGTGGTTTCCTGCACCAACACAAGTGCGAAAAGTGGTTTTTCAACACTAACACAAGTGCGAAAAGTGGTTTTTCAACACTAACACAAGTGCGAAAAGTGGTTTTTCAACACTAACACAAGTGCGAAAAGTGGTTTTTCCACACTAATACAAGTGCAAAAGTGGTTTCCTGCACCAACACAAGTGCGAAAAGTGGTTTTTCAACACTAACACAAGTGCGAAAAGTGGTTTTTCAACACTATCACAAGTGCAAAAAGTGTTTTTTCCACACTATACAAGTGCAAAAGTGGTTTCCTGCACCAACACAAGTGCGAAAAGTGGTTTTTCAACACTAACACAAGTGCGAAAAGTGGTTTTTCAACACTATCACAAGTGCAAAAAGTGTTTTTTCCACACTAATACAAGTGCAAAGGTGGTTTCCTGCACCAACACAAGTGCGAAAAGTGGTTTTTCAACACTAACACAAGTGCGAAAAGTGGTTTTTCAACACTAACACAAGTGCGAAAAGTGGTTTTTCCACACTAATACAAGTGCAAAAGTGGTTTTCAACACTAACACAAGTGCGAAAAGTGGTTTTTCAACACTATCACAAGTGCAAAAAGTGTTTTTTCCACACTAATACAAGTGCAAAAGTGGTTTCCTGCACCAACACAAGTGCGGAAAGTGGTTTTTCAACACTAACACAAGTGCAAAAAGTGGTTTTTCAACACTAACATAAGTGCGAAAAGTGGTTTTTCCACACTAATTCAAGTGCAAAAGTGGTTTCCTGCACAAACACAAGTGCGAAAAGTGGTTTTTCAACACTAACACAAGTGCGAAAAGTGGTTTTTCAACACTAACACAAGTGCGAAAAGTGGTTTTTCAACACTAACACAAGTGCGAAAAGTGATTTTTCCACACTAATACAAGTGCAAAAGTGGTTTCCTGCACCAACACAAGTGCGAAAAGTGGTTTATCAACACTAACACAAGTGCGAAAAGTGGTTTTTCAACACTAACACAAGTGCGAAAAGTGGTTTTTCCACACTAATACAAGTGCAAAAGTGGTTTCCTGCACCAACACAAGTGCGAAAAGTGGTTTTTCAACACTAACACAAGTGCGAAAAGTGGTTTTTCAACACTAACACAAGTGCGAAAAGTGGTTTTTCAACACTAACACAAGTGCGAAAAGTGGTTTTTCAACACTAACACAAGTGCGAAAAGTGGTTTTTCCACACTAATACAAGTGCAAAAGTGGTTTCCTGCACCAACACAAGTGCGGAAAGTGGTTTTTCAACACTAACACAAGTGCAAAAAGTGGTTTTTCAACACTAACATAAGTGCGAAAAGTGGTTTTTCCACACTAATTCAAGTGCAAAAGTGGTTTCCTGCACAAACACAAGTGCGAAAAGTGGTTTTTCAACACTAACACAAGTGCGAAAAGTGGTTTTTCAACACTAACACAAGTGCGAAAAGTGGTTTTTCAACACTAACACAAGTGCGAAAAGTGATTTTTCCACACTAATACAAGTGCAAAAGTGGTTTCCTGCACCAACACAAGTGCGAAAAGTGGTTTATCAACACTAACACAAGTGCGAAAAGTGGTTTTTCAACACTAACACAAGTGCGAAAAGTGGTTTTTCCACACTAATACAAGTGCAAAAGTGGTTTCCTGCACCAACACAAGTGCGAAAAGTGGTTTTTCAACACTAACACAAGTGCGAAAAGTGGTTTTTCAACACTAACACAAGTGCGAAAAGTGGTTTTTCAACACTAACACAAGTGCGAAAAGTGGTTTTTCCACACTAATACAAGTGCAAAAGTGGTTTCCTGCACCAACACAAGTTCGAAAAGTGGTTTTTTCAACACTAACACAAGTGCGAAAAGTGGTTTTTCAACACTATCACAAGTGCAAAAAGTGTTTTTTCCACACTAATACAAGTGCAAAAGTGGTTTCCTGCACCAACACAAGTGCAAAAAGTGGTTTTTCAACACTAACACAAGTGCGAAAAGTGGTTTTTCAACACTAACACAAGTGCGAAAAGTGGTTTTTCAACACTAACACAAGTGCGAAAAGTGGTTTTTCCACACTAATACAAGTGCAAAAGTGTTTCCTGCACCAACACAAGTGCGAAAAGTGGTTTTTCAACACTAACACAAGTGCGAAAAGTGGTTTTTCAACACTATCACAAGTGCAAAAAGTGTTTTTTCCACACTAATACAAGTGCAAAAGTGGTTTCCTGCACCAACACAAGTGCGAAAAGTGGTTTTTCAACACTAACTCAAGTGCGAAAAGTGGTTTTTCAACACTATCACAAGTGCAAAAAGTGTTTTTTCCACACTAATACAAGTGCAAAAGTGGTTTCCTGCACCAACACAAGTGCGAAAAGTGGTTTTTCAACACTAACACAAGTGCGAAAAGTGGTTTTTCAACACTAACACAAGTGCGAAAAGTGGTTTTTCCACACTAATACAAGTGCAAAAGTGGTTTCCTGCACCAACACAAGTGCGAAAAGTGGTTTTTCAACACTAACACAAGTGCGAAAAGTGGTTTTTCAACACTAACACAAGTGCAAAAAGTGTTTTTTCCACACTAATACAAGTGCAAAAGTGGTTTCCTGCACCAACACAAGTGCGAAAAGTGGTTTTTCAACACTATCACAAGTGCAAAAAGTGTTTTTTCCAAACTAATACAAGTGCAAAAGTGGTTTCCTGCACCAACACAAGTGCGGAAAGTGGTTTTTCAACAATAACACAAGTGCAAAAAGTGGTTTTTCAACACTAACACAAGTGCGAAAAGTGGTTTTTCCACACTAATTCAAGTGCAAAAGTGGTTTCCTGCACAAACACAAGTGCGAAAAGTGGTTTTTCAACACTAACACAAGTGCGAAAAGTGGTTTTTCAACACTAACACAAGGGCGAAAAGTGGTTTTTCAACACTAACACAAGTGCGAAAAGTGGTTTTTCCACACTAATACAAGTGCAAAAGTGGTTTCCTGCACCAACACAAGTTCGAAAAGTGGTTTTTTCAACACTAACACAAGTGCGAAAAGTGGTTTTTCAACACTATCACAAGTGCAAAAAGTGTTTTTTCCACACTAATACAAGTGCAAAAGTGGTTTCCTGCACCAACACAAGTGCGAAAAGTGGTTTATCAACACTAACACAAGTGCGAAAAGTGGTTTTTCAACACTAACACAAGTGCGAAAAGTGGTTTTTCCACACTAATACAAGTGCAAAAGTGGTTTCCTGCACCAACACAAGTGCGAAAAGTGGTTTTTCAACACTAACTCAAGTGCGAAAAGTGGTTTTTCAACACTATCACAAGTGCAAAAAGTGTTTTTTCCACACTAATACAAGTGCAAAAGTGGTTTCCTGCACCAACACAAGTGCGAAAAGTGGTTTTTCAACACTAACACAAGTGCGAAAAGTGGTTTTTCAACACTAACACAAGTGCGAAAAGTGGTTTTTCCACACTAATACAAGTGCAAAAGTGGTTTCCTGCACCAACACAAGTGCGAAAAGTGGTTTTTCAACACTAACACAAGTGCGAAAAGTGGTTTTTCAACACTAACACAAGTGCAAAAAGTGTTTTTTCCACACTAATACAAGTGCAAAAGTGGTTTCCTGCACCAACACAAGTGCGAAAAGTGGTTTTTCAACACTATCACAAGTGCAAAAAGTGTTTTTTCCAAACTAATACAAGTGCAAAAGTGGTTTCCTGCACCAACACAAGTGCGGAAAGTGGTTTTTCAACAATAACACAAGTGCAAAAAGTGGTTTTTCAACACTAACACAAGTGCGAAAAGTGGTTTTTCCACACTAATTCAAGTGCAAAAGTGGTTTCCTGCACAAACACAAGTGCGAAAAGTGGTTTTTCAACACTAACACAAGTGCGAAAAGTGGTTTTTCAACACTAACACAAGGGCGAAAAGTGGTTTTTCAACACTAACACAAGTGCGAAAAGTGGTTTTTCCACACTAATACAAGTGCAAAAGTGGTTTCCTGCACCAACACAAGTTCGAAAAGTGGTTTTTTCAACACTAACACAAGTGCGAAAAGTGGTTTTTCAACACTATCACAAGTGCAAAAAGTGTTTTTTCCACACTAATACAAGTGCAAAAGTGGTTTCCTGCACCAACACAAGTGCGAAAAGTGGTTTATCAACACTAACACAAGTGCGAAAAGTGGTTTTTCAACACTAACACAAGTGCGAAAAGTGGTTTTTCCACACTAATACAAGTGCAAAAGTGGTTTCCTGCACCAACACAAGTGCGAAAAGTGGTTTTTCAACACTAACACAAGTGCGAAAAGTGGTTTTTCAACACTAACACAAGTGCGAAAAGTGGTTTTTCAACACTAACACAAGTGCAAAAAGTGTTTTTTCCACACTAATACAAGTGCAAAAGTGGTTTCCTGCACCAACACAAGTTCGAAAAGTGGTTTTTTCAACACTAACACAAGTGCGAAAAGTGGTTTTTCAACACTATCACAAGTGCAAAAAGTGTTTTTTCCACACTAATACAAGTGCAAAAGTGGTTTCCTGCACCAACACAAGTGCGAAAAGTGGTTTTTCAACACTAACACAAGTGCGAAAAGTGGTTTTTCAACACTAACACAAGTGCGAAAAGTGGTTTTTCAACACTAACACAAGTGCGAAAAGTGGTTTTTCCACACTAATACAAGTGCAAAAGTGGTTTCCTGCACCAACACAAGTGCGAAAAGTGGTTTTTCAACACTAACACAAGTGCGAAAAGTGGTTTTTCAACACTATCACAAGTGCAAAAAGTGTTTTTTCCACACTAATACAAGTGCAAAAGTGGTTTCCTGCACCAACACAAGTGCGAAAAGTGTTTTTTCAACACTAACACAAGTGCGAAAAGTGGTTTTTCAACACTAACACAAGTGCGAAAAGTGGTTTTTCAACACTAACACAAGTGCGAAAAGTGGTTTTTCCACACTAATACAAGTGCAAAAGTGGTTTCCTGCACCAACACAAGTGCGAAAAGTGGTTTTTCAACACTAACACAAGTGCGAAAAGTGGTTTTTCAACACTAACACAAGTGCGAAAAGTGTTTTTTCCACACTAATACAAGTGCAAAAGTGGTTTCCTGCACCAACACAAGTGCGAAAAGTGTTTTTTCAACACTAACACAAGTGCGAAAAGTGGTTTTTCAACACTAACACAAGTGCGAAAAGTGGTTTTTCAACACTATCACAAGTGCAAAAAGTGTTTTTTCCACACTAATACAAGTGCAAAAGTGGTTTCCTGCACCAACACAAGTGCGAAAAGTGGTTTTTCAACACTAACACAAGTGCGAAAAGTGGTTTTTCAACACTACCCAAGTGCGAAAAGTGGTTTTTCAACACTAACACAAGTGCGAAAAGTGGTTTTTCCACACTAATACAAGTGCAAAAGTGGTTTCCTGCACCAACACAAGTGCGAAAAGTGGTTTTTCAACACTAACACAAGTGCGAAAAGTGGTTTTTCAACACTATCACAAGTGCAAAAAGTGTTTTTTCCACACTAATACAAGTGCAAAAGTGGTTTCCTGCACCAACACAAGTGCGAAAAGTGGTTTTTCAACACTAACACAAGTGCGAAAAGTGGTTTTTCAACACTAACACAAGTGCGAAAAGTGGTTTTTCCACACTAATACAAGTGCAAAAGTGGTTTCCTGCACCAACACAAGTGCGAAAAGTGGTTTTTCAACACTAACACAAGTGCGAAAAGTGGTTTTTCAACACTAACACAAGTGCGAAAAGTGTTTTTTCCACACTAATACAAGTGCAAAAGTGGTTTCCTGCACCAACACAAGTGCGAAAAGTGGTTTTTCAACACTAACACAAGTGCGAAAAGTGGTTTTTCAACACTATCACAAGTGCAAAAAGTGTTTTTTCCACACTAATACAAGTGCAAAAGTGGTTTCCTGCACCAACACAAGTGCGAAAAGTGGTTTTTCAACACTAACACAACTGCAAAAAGTGGTTTTCCAACACTAACACAAGTGCGAAAAGTGGTTTTTCCACACTAATACAAGTGCAAAAGTGGTTTCCTGCACAAACACAAGTGCGAAAAGTGGTTTTTCAACACTAACACAAGTGCGAAATGTGGTTTTTCAACACTAACACAAGTGCAAAAAGTGGTTTTTCCACACTAATACAAGTGCAAAAGTGGTTGCCTGCACCAACACAAGTGCGAAAAGTGGTTTTTCAACACTAACTCAAGTGCGAAAAGTGGTTTTTCAACACTATCACAAGTGCAAAAAGTGTTTTTTCCACACTAATACAAGTGCAAAAGTGGTTTCCTGCACCAACACAAGTGCGAAAAGTGGTTTTTCAACACTAACACAAGTGCGAAAAGTGGTTTTTCAACACTAACACAAGTGCGAAAAGTGGTTTTTCCACACTAATACAAGTGCAAAAGTGGTTTCCTGCACCAACACAAGTGCGAAAAGTGGTTTTTCAACACTAACACAAGTGCAAAAAGTGGTTTTTCAACACTAACACAAGTGCGAAAAGTGTTTTTCCACACTAATACAAGTGCAAAAGTGGTTTCCTGCACCAACACAAGTGCGAAAAGTGGTTTTTCAACACTAACACAAGTGCGAAAAGTGGTTTTTCAACACTATCACAAGTGCAAAAAGTGTTTTTTCCACACTAATACAAGTGCAAAAGTGGTTTCCTGCACCAACACAAGTGCGAAAAGTGGTTTTTCAACACTAACACAAGTGCAAAAAGTGGTTTTTCAACACTAACACAAGTGCGAAAAGTGGTTTTTCCACACTAATACAAGTGCAAAAGTGGTTTCCTGCACAAACACAAGTGCGAAAAGTGGTTTTTCAACACTAACACAAGTGCGAAAAGTGGTTTTTCAACACTAACACAAGTGCGAAAAGTGGTTTTTCCACACTAATACAAGTGCAAAAGTGGTTTCCTGCACCAACACAAGTGCGAAAAGTGGTTTTTCAACACTAACACAAGTGTGAAAAGTGGTTTTTCAACACTAACACAAGTGCGAAAAGTGGTTTTTCAACACTAACACAAGTGCGAAAAGTGGTTTTTCAACACTAACACAAGTGCGAAAAGTGGTTTTTCCACACTAATACAAGTGCAAAAGTGGTTTCCTGCACCAACACAAGTGCGAAAAGTGGTTTTTCAACACTAACACAAGTGCGAAAAGTGGTTTTTCAAAACTAACACAAGTGCAAAAAGTGTTTTTTCCACACTAATACAAGTGCGAAAAGTGGTTTTTCCACACTAATACAAGTGCAAAAGTGGGTTCCTGCACCAACACAAGTTCGAAAAGTGGTTTTTTCAACACTAACACAAGTGCGAAAAGTGGTTTTTCAACACTATCACAAGTGCAAAAAGTGTTTTTTCCACACTAATACAAGTGCAAAAGTGGTTTCCTGCACCAACACAAGTGCGAAAAGTGGTTTATCAACACTAACACAACTGCAAAAAGTGGTTTTCCAACACTAACACAAGTGCGAAAAGTGGTTTTTCCACACTAATACAAGTGCAAAAGTGGTTTCCTGCACAAACACAAGTGCGAAAAGTGGTTTTTCAACACTAACACAAGTGCGAAATGTGGTTTTTCAACACTAACACAAGTGCAAAAAGTGGTTTTTCCACACTAATACAAGTGCAAAAGTGGTTGCCTGCACCAACACAAGTGCGAAAAGTGGTTTTTCAACACTAACTCAAGTGCGAAAAGTGGTTTTTCAACACTATCACAAGTGCAAAAAGTGTTTTTTCCACACTAATACAAGTGCAAAAGTGGTTTCCTGCACCAACACAAGTGCGAAAAGTGGTTTTTCAACACTAACACAAGTGCGAAAAGTGGTTTTTCAACACTAACACAAGTGCGAAAAGTGGTTTTTCCACACTAATACAAGTGCAAAAGTGGTTTCCTGCACCAACACAAGTGCGAAAAGTGGTTTTTCAACACTAACACAAGTGCAAAAAGTGGTTTTTCAACACTAACACAAGTGCGAAAAGTGTTTTTCCACACTAATACAAGTGCAAAAGTGGTTTCCTGCACCAACACAAGTGCGAAAAGTGGTTTTTCAACACTAACACAAGTGCGAAAAGTGGTTTTTCAACACTATCACAAGTGCAAAAAGTGTTTTTTCCACACTAATACAAGTGCAAAAGTGGTTTCCTGCACCAACACAAGTGCGAAAAGTGGTTTTTCAACACTAACACAAGTGCAAAAAGTGGTTTTTCAACACTAACACAAGTGCGAAAAGTGGTTTTTCCACACTAATACAAGTGCAAAAGTGGTTTCCTGCACAAACACAAGTGCGAAAAGTGGTTTTTCAACACTAACACAAGTGCGAAAAGTGGTTTTTCAACACTAACACAAGTGCGAAAAGTGGTTTTTCCACACTAATACAAGTGCAAAAGTGGTTTCCTGCACCAACACAAGTGCGAAAAGTGGTTTTTCAACACTAACACAAGTGTGAAAAGTGGTTTTTCAACACTAACACAAGTGCGAAAAGTGGTTTTTCAACACTAACACAAGTGCGAAAAGTGGTTTTTCAACACTAACACAAGTGCGAAAAGTGGTTTTTCCACACTAATACAAGTGCAAAAGTGGTTTCCTGCACCAACACATGTGCGAAAAGTGGTTTTTCAACACTAACACAAGTGCGAAAAGTGGTTTTTCAAAACTAACACAAGTGCAAAAAGTGTTTTTTCCACACTAATACAAGTGCGAAAAGTGGTTTTTCCACACTAATACAAGTGCAAAAGTGGGTTCCTGCACCAACACAAGTTCGAAAAGTGGTTTTTTCAACACTAACACAAGTGCGAAAAGTGGTTTTTCAACACTATCACAAGTGCAAAAAGTGTTTTTTCCACACTAATACAAGTGCAAAAGTGGTTTCCTGCACCAACACAAGTGCGAAAAGTGGTTTATCAACACTAACACAAGTGCGAAAAGTGGTTTTTCAACACTAACACAAGTGCGAAAAGTGGGTTTTCCACACTAATACAAGTGCAAAAGTGGTTTCCTGCACCAACACAAGTGCGAAAAGTGGTTTTTCAACACTAACACAAGTGCGAAAAGTGGTTTTTCAACACTAACACAATTGCGAAAAGTGGTTTTTCAACACTAACACAAGTGCGAAAAGTGGTTTTTCCACACTAATACAAGTGCAAAAGTGGTTTCCTGCACCAACACAAGTTCGAAAAGTGGTTTTTTCAACACTAACACAAGTGCGAAAAGTGGTTTTTCAACACTATCACAAGTGCAAAAAGTGTTTTTTCCACACTAATACAAGTGCAAAAGTGGTTTCCTGCACCAACACAAGTGCGAAAAGTGGTTTTTCAACACTAACACAAGTGCGAAAAGTGGTTTTTCAACACTAACACAAGTGCGAAAAGTGGTTTTTCAACACTAACACAAGTGCGAAAAGTGGTTTTTCCACACTAATACAAGTGCAAAAGTGGTTTCTGCACCAACACAAGTGCGAAAAGTGGTTTTTCAACACTAACACAAGTGCTAAAAGTGGTTTTTCAACACTATCACAAGTGCAAAAAGGTGTTTTTTCCACACTATACAAGTGCAAAAGTGGTTTCCCTGCACCAACACAAGTGCGAAAAGTGGTTTTTAAACACTAACACAAGTGCGAAAAGTGGTTTTTCAACACTAACACAAGTGCGAAAAGTGTTTTTTCCACACTAATACAAGTGCAAAAGTGGTTTCCTGCACCAACACAAGTGCGAAAAGTGGTTTTTCAACACTAACACAAGTGCGAAAAGTGGTTTTTCAACACTAACACAAGTGCGAAAAGTGTTTTTTCCACACTAATACAAGTGCAAAAGTGGTTTTCAACACTAACACAAGTGCGATAAGTGGTTTTTCAACACTATCACAAGTGCAAAAAGTGGTTTTTCAACACTAACACAAGTGCGAAAAGTGGTTTTTCCACACTAATACAAGTGCAAAAGTGGTTTCCTGCACCAACACAAGTGCGAAAAGTGGTTTTTCAACACTAACACAAGTGCGAAAAGTGGTTTTTCAAAACTAACACAAGTGCAAAAAGTGTTTTTTCCACACTAATACAAGTGCGAAAAGTGGTTTTTCCACACTAATACAAGTGCAAAAGTGGGTTCCTGCACCAACACAAGTTCGAAAAGTGGTTCTTTCAACACTAACACAAGTGCGAAAAGTGGTTTTTCAACACTATCACAAGTGCAAAAAGTGTTTTTTCCACACTAATACAAGTGCAAAAGTGGTTTCCTGCACCAACACAAGTGCGAAAAGTGGTTTATCAACACTAACACAAGTGCGAAAAGTGGTTTTTCAACACTAACACAAGTGCGAAAAGTGGGTTTTCCACACTAATACAAGTGCAAAAGTGGTTTCCTGCACCAACACAAGTGCGAAAAGTGGTTTTTCAACACAAACACAAGTGCGAAAAGTGGTTTTTCAACACTAACACAATTGCGAAAAGTGGTTTTTCAACACTAACACAAGTGCGAAAAGTGGTTTTTCCACACTAATACAAGTGCAAAAGTGGTTTCCTGCACCAACACAAGTTCGAAAAGTGGTTTTTTCAACACTAACACAAGTGCGAAAAGTGGTTTTTCAACACTATCACAAGTGCAAAAAGTGTTTTTTCCACACTAATACAAGTGCAAAAGTGGTTTCCTGCACCAACACAAGTGCGAAAAGTGGTTTTTCAACACTAACACAAGTGCGAAAAGTGGTTTTCAACACTAACACAAGTGCGAAAAGTGGTTTTTCAACACTAACACAAGTGCGAAAAGTGGTTTTTCCACACTAATACAAGTGCAAAAGTGGTTTCCTGCACCAACACAAGTGCGAAAAGTGGTTTTTCAACACTAACACAAGTGCGAAAAGTGGTTTTTCAACACTATCACAAGTGCAAAAAGTGTTTTTTCCACACTATACAAGTGCAAAAGTGGTTTCCTGCACCAACACAAGTGCGAAAAGTGGTTTTTAAACACTAACACAAGTGCGAAAAGTGGTTTTTCAACACTAACACAAGTGCGAAAAGTGGTTTTTCCACACTAATACAAGTGCAAAAGTGGTTTCCTGCACCAACACAAGTGCGAAAAGTGGTTTTTCAACACTAACACAAGTGCGAAAAGTGGTTTTTCAACACTAACACAAGTGCGAAAAGTGTTTTTTCCACACTAATACAAGTGCAAAAGTGGTTTTCAACACTAACACAAGTGCGAAAAGTGGTTTTTCAACACTATCACAAGTGCAAAAAGTGTTTTTTTCCACACTAATACAAGTGCAAAAGTGGTTTCCTGCACCAACACAAGTGCGGAAAGTGGTTTTTCAACACTAACACAAGTGCAAAAAGTGGTTTTTCAACACTAACATAAGTGCGAAAAGTGGTTTTTCCACACTAATTCAAATGCAAAAGTGGTTTCCTGCACAAACACAAGTGCGAAAAGTGGTTTTTCAACACTAACACAAGTGCGAAAAGTGGTTTTTCAACACTAACACAAGTGCGAAAAGTGGTTTTTCAACACTAACACAAGTGCGAAAAGTGATTTTTCCACACTAATACAAGTGCAAAAGTGGTTTCCTGCACCAACACAAGTGCGAAAAGTGGTTTATCAACACTAACACAAGTGCGAAAAGTGGTTTTTCAACACTAACACAAGTGCGAAAAGTGGTTTTTCCACACTAATACAAGTGCAAAAGTGGTTTTTCAACACTAACACAAGTGCGAAAAGTGGTTTTTCAACACTAACACAAGTGCAAAAAGTGTTTTTTCCACACTAATACAAGTGCAAAAGTGGTTTCCTGCACCAACACAAGTTCGAAAAGTGGTTTTTTCAACACTAACACAAGTGCGAAAAGTGGTTTTTCAACACTATCACAAGTGCAAAAAGTGTTTTTTCCACACTAATACAAGTGCAAAAGTGGTTTCCTGCACCAACACAAGTTCGAAAAGTGGTTTTTTCAACACTAACACAAGTGCGAAAAGTGGTTTTTCAACACTATCACAAGTGCAAAAAGTGTTTTTTCCACACTAATACAAGTGCAAAAGTGGTTTCCTGCACCAACACAAGTGCGAAAAGTGGTTTTTCAACACTAACACAAGTGCGAAAAGTGGTTTTTCAACACTAACACAAGTGCGAAAAGTGGTTTTTCAACACTAACACAAGTGCGAAAAGTGGTTTTTCCACACTAATACAAGTGCAAAAGTGGTTTCCTGCACCAACACAAGTGCGAAAAGTGGTTTTTCAACACTAACACAAGTGCGAAAAGTGGTTTTTCAACACTATCACAAGTGCAAAAAGTGTTTTTTCCACACTATACAAGTGCAAAAGTGGTTTCCTGCACCAACACAAGTGCGAAAAGTGGTTTTTAAACACTAACACAAGTGCGAAAAGTGGTTTTTCAACACTAACACAAGTGCGAAAAGTGGTTTTTCCACACTAATACAAGTGCAAAAGTGGTTTCCTGCACCAACACAAGTGCGAAAAGTGGTTTTTCAACACTAACACAAGTGCGAAAAGTGGTTTTTCAACACTAACACAAGTGCGAAAAGTGTTTTTTCCACACTAATACAAGTGCAAAAGTGGTTTTCAACACTAACACAAGTGCGAAAAGTGGTTTTTCAACACTATCACAAGTGCAAAAAGTGTTTTTTCCACACTAATACAAGTGCAAAAGTGGTTTCCTGCACCAACACAAGTGCGGAAAGTGGTTTTTCAACACTAACACAAGTGCAAAAAGTGGTTTTTCAACACTAACATAAGTGCGAAAAGTGGTTTTTCCACACTAATTCAAGTGCAAAAGTGGTTTCCTGCACAAACACAAGTGCGAAAAGTGGTTTTTCAACACTAACACAAGTGCGAAAAGTGGTTTTTCAACACTAACACAAGTGCGAAAAGTGGTTTTTCAACACTAACACAAGTGCGAAAAGTGATTTTCCCACACTAATACAAGTGCAAAAGTGGTTTCCTGCACCAACACAAGTGCGAAAAGTGGTTTATCAACACTAACACAAGTGCGAAAAGTGGTTTTTCAACACTAACACAAGTGCGAAAAGTGGTTTTTCCACACTAATACAAGTGCAAAAGTGGTTTTTCAACACTAACACAAGTGCGAAAAGTGGTTTTTCAACACTAACACAAGTGCAAAAAGTGTTTTTTCCACACTAATACAAGTGCAAAAGTGGTTTCCTGCACCAACACAAGTTCGAAAAGTGGTTTTTTCAACACTAACACAAGTGCGAAAAGTGGTTTTTCAACACTATCACAAGTGCAAAAAGTGTTTTTTCCACACTAATACAAGTGCAAAAGTGGTTTCCTGCACCAACACAAGTGCGAAAAGTGGTTTTTCAACACTAACACAAGTGCGAAAAGTGGTTTTTCAACACTAACACAAGTGCGAAAAGTGTTTTTTCCACACTAATACAAGTGCAAAAGTGGTTTTCAACACTAACACAAGTGCGAAAAGTGGTTTTTCAACACTATCACAAGTGCAAAAAGTGTTTTTTCCACACTAATACAAGTGCAAAAGTGGTTTCCTGCACCAACACAAGTGCGGAAAGTGGTTTTTCAACACTAACACAAGTGCAAAAAGTGGTTTTTCAACACTAACATAAGTGCGAAAAGTGGTTTTTCCACACTAATTCAAGTGCAAAAGTGGTTTCCTGCACAAACACAAGTGCGAAAAGTGGTTTTTCAACACTAACACAAGTGCGAAAAGTGGTTCTTCAACACTAACACAAGTGCGAAAAGTGATTTTTCCACACTAATACAAGTGCAAAAGTGGTTTCCTGCACCAACACAAGTGCGAAAAGTGGTTTATCAACACTAACACAAGTGCGAAAAGTGGTTTTTCAACACTAACACAAGTGCGAAAAGTGGTTTTTCCACACTAATACAAGTGCAAAAGTGGTTTCCTGCACCAACACAAGTGCGAAAAGTGGTTTTTCAACACTAACACAAGTGCGAAAAGTGGTTTTTCAACACTAACACAAGTGCGAAAAGTGGTTTTTCAACACTAACACAAGTGCGAAAAGTGGTTTTTCCACACTAATACAAGTGCAAAAGTGGTTTCCTGCACCAACACAAGTTCGAAAAGTGGTTTTTTCAACACTAACACAAGTGCGAAAAGTGGTTTTTCAACACTATCACAAGTGCAAAAAGTGTTTTTTCCACACTAATACAAGTGCAAAAGTGGTTTCCTGCACCAACACAAGTGCAAAAAGTGGTTTTTCAACACTAACACAAGTGCGAAAAGTGGTTTTTCAACACTAACACAAGTGCGAAAAGTGGTTTTTCAACACTAACACAAGTGCGAAAAGTGGTTTTTCCACACTAATACAAGTGCAAAAGTGTTTCCTGCACCAACACAAGTGCGAAAAGTGGTTTTTCAACACTAACACAAGTGCGAAAAGTGGTTTTTCAACACTATCACAAGTGCAAAAAGTGTTTTTTCCACACTAATACAAGTGCAAAAGTGGTTTCCTGCACCAACACAAGTGCGAAAAGTGGTTTTTCAACACTAACTCAAGTGCGAAAAGTGGTTTTTCAACACTATCACAAGTGCAAAAAGTGTTTTTTCCACACTAATACAAGTGCAAAAGTGGTTTCCTGCACCAACACAAGTGCGAAAAGTGGTTTTTCAACACTAACACAAGTGCGAAAAGTGGTTTTTCAACACTAACACAAGTGCGAAAAGTGGTTTTTCCACACTAATACAAGTGCAAAAGTGGTTTCCTGCACCAACACAAGTGCGAAAAGTGGTTTTTCAACACTACCACAAGTGCGAAAAGTGGTTTTTCAACACTAACACAAGTGCGAAAAGTGTTTTTTCCACACTAATACAAGTGCAAAAGTGGTTTCCTGCACCAACACAAGTGCGAAAAGTGGTTTTTCAACACTATCACAAGTGCAAAAAGTGTTTTTTCCAAACTAATACAAGTGCAAAAGTGGTTTCCTGCACCAACACAAGTGCGGAAAGTGGTTTTTCAACAATAACACAAGTGCAAAAAGTGGTTTTTCAACACTAACACAAGTGCGAAAAGTGGTTTTTCCACACTAATTCAAGTGCAAAAGTGGTTTCCTGCACAAACACAAGTGCGAAAAGTGGTTTTTCAACACTAACACAAGTGCGAAAAGTGGTTTTTCAACACTAACACAAGTGCGAAAAGTGGTTTTTCAACACTAACACAAGTGCGAAAAGTGGTTTTTCCACACTAATACAAGTGCAAAAGTGGTTTCCTGCACCAACACAAGTTCGAAAAGTGGTTTTTTCAACACTAACACAAGTGCGAAAAGTGGTTTTTCAACACTATCACAAGTGCAAAAAGTGTTTTTTCCACACTAATACAAGTGCAAAAGTGGTTTCCTGCACCAACACAAGTGCGAAAAGTGGTTTATCAACACTAACACAAGTGCGAAAAGTGGTTTTTCAACACTAACACAAGTGCGAAAAGTGGTTTTTCCACACTAATACAAGTGCAAAAGTGGTTTCCTGCACCAACACAAGTGCGAAAAGTGGTTTTTCAACACTAACACAAGTGCGAAAAGTGGTTTTTCAACACTAACACAAGTGCGAAAAGTGGTTTTTCAACACTAACACAAGTGCAAAAAGTGTTTTTTCCACACTAATACAAGTGCAAAAGTGGTTTCCTGCACCAACACAAGTTCGAAAAGTGGTTTTTTCAACACTAACACAAGTGCGAAAAGTGCTTTTTCAACACTATCACAAGTGCAAAAAGTGTTTTTTCCACACTAATACAAGTGCAAAAGTGGTTTCCTGCACCAACACAAGTGCGAAAAGTGGTTTTTCAACACTAACACAAGTGCGAAAAGTGGTTTTTCAACACTAACACAAGTGCGAAAAGTGGTTTTTCAACACTAACACAAGTGCGAAAAGTGGTTTTTCCACACTAATACAAGTGCAAAAGTGGTTTCCTGCACCAACACAAGTGCGAAAAGTGGTTTTTCAACACTAACACAAGTGCGAAAAGTGGTTTTTCAACACTATCACAAGTGCAAAAAGTGTTTTTTCCACACTAATACAAGTGCAAAAGTGGTTTCCTGCACCAACACAAGTGCGAAAAGTGGTTTTTCAACACTAACACAAGTGCGAAAAGTGGTTTTTCAACACTAACACAAGTGCGAAAAGTGGTTTTTCCACACTAATACAAGTGCAAAAGTGGTTTCCTGCACCAACACAAGTGCGAAAAGTGGTTTTTCAACACTAACACAAGTGCGAAAAGTGGTTTTTCAACACTAACACAAGTGCGAAAAGTGTTTTTTCCACACTAATACAAGTGCAAAAGTGGTTTCCTGCACCAACACAAGTGCGAAAAGTGTTTTTTCAACACTAACACAAGTGCGAAAAGTGGTTTTTCAACACTATCACAAGTGAAAAAAGTGTTTTTTCCACACTAATACAAGTGCAAAAGTGGTTTCCTGCACCAACACAAGTGCGAAAAGTGGTTTTTCAACACTAACACAAGTGCAAAAAGTGGTTTTTCAACACTAACACAAGTGCGAAAAGTGGTTTTTCCACACTAATACAAGTGCAAAAGTGGTTTCCTGCACAAACACAAGTGCGAAAAGCGGTTTTTCAACACTAACACAAGTACGAAATGTGGTTTTTCAACACTAACACAAGTGCAAAAAGTGGTTTTTCCACACTAATACAAGTGCAAAAGTGGTTTCCTGCACCAACACAAGTGCGAAAAGTGGTTTTTCAACACTAACACAAGTGTGAAAAGTGGTTTTTCAACACTAACACAAGTGCGAAAAGTGGTTTTTCAACACTAACACAAGTGCGAAAAGTGGTTTTTCAACACTAACACAAGTGCGAAAAGTGGTTTTTCCACACTAATACAAGTGCAAAAGTGGTTTTTCCACACTAATACAAGTGCAAAAGTGGTTTCCTGCACCAACACAAGTTCGAAAAGTGGTTTTTTCAACACTAACACAAGTGCGAAAAGTGGTTTTTCAACACTATCACAAGTGCAAAAAGTGTTTTTTCCACACTAATACAAGTGTAAAAGTGGTTTCCTGCACCAACACAAGTGCGAAAAGTGGTTTATCCACACTAACACAAGTGCGAAAAGTGGTTTTTCAACACTAACACAAGTGCGAAAAGTGGTTTTTCCACACTAATACAAGTGCAAAAGTGGTTCCCTGCACCAAAACAAGTGCGAAAAGTGGTTTTTCAACACTAACACAAGTGCGAAAAGTGGTTTTTCAACACTAACACAAGTGCGAAAAGTGGTTTTTCCACACTAATACAAGTGCAAAAGTGGTTTCCTGCACCAACACAAGTGCGAAAAGTGGTTTTTCAACACTAACACAAGTGCGAAAAGTGGTTTTTCAACACTAACACAAGTGCGAAAAGTGTTTTTCCCACACTAATACAAGTGCAAAAGTGGTTTCCTGCACCAACACAAGTGCGAAAAGTGGTTTTTCAACACTAACACAAGTGCGAAAAGTGGTTTTTCAACACTATCACAAGTGCAAAAAGTGTTTTTTCCACACTAATACAAGTGCAAAAGTGGTTTCCTGCACCAACACAAGTGCGAAAAGTGGTTTTTCAACACTAACACAAGTGCAAAAAGTGGTTTTTCAACACTAACACAAGTGCGAAAAGTGGTTTTCCACACTAATTCAAGTGCAAAAGTGGTTTCCTGCACAAACACAAGTGCGAAAAGTGGTTTTTCAACACTAACACAAGTGCGAAAAGTGGTTTTTCAACACTAACACAAGTGCGAAAAGTGGTTTTTCAACACTAACACAAGTGCGAAAAGTGGTTTTTCCACACTAATACAAGTGCAAAAGTGGTTTCCTGCACCAACACAAGTTCGAAAAGTGGTTTTTTCAACACTAACACAAGTGCGAAAAGTGGTTTTTCAACACTAACACAAGTGCAAAAAGTGTTTTTTCCACACTAATACAAGTGCAAAAGTGGTTTCCTGCACCAACACAAGTGCGAAAAGTGGTTTTTCAACACTAACACAAGTGCGAAATGTGGTTTTTCAACACTAACACAAGTGCGAAAAGTGGTTTTTCAACACTAACACAAGTGCGAAAAGTGGTTTTTCCACACTAATACAAGTGCAAAAGTGGTTTCCTGCACCAACACAAGTGCGAAAAGTGGTTTTTCAACACTAACACAAGTGCGAATAGTGGTTTTTCAACACTATCACAAGTGCAAAAAGTGTTTTTTCCACACTAATACAAGTGCAAAAGTGGTTTCCTGCACCAACACAAGTGCGAAATGTGGTTTTTCAACACTAACACAAGTGCGAAAAGTGGTTTTTCAACACTAACACAAGTGCGAAAAGTGGTTTTTCCACACTAATACAAGTGCAAAAGTGGTTTCCTGCACTAACACAAGTGCAAAAAGTGGTTTTTCAACACTAACACAAGTGCGAAAAGTCGTTTTTCAACACTAACACAAGTGCGAAAAGTGTTTTTTTCCACACTAATACAAGTGCAAAAGTGGTTTCCTGCACCAACACAAGTGTGAAAAGTGGTTTTTCAACACTAACACAAGTGCGAAAAGTGGTTTTTCAACACTATCACAAGTGCGAAAAGTGTTTTTTCCACACTAATACAAGTGCAAAAGTGGTTTCCTGCACCAACACAAGTGCGAAAAGTGGTTTTTCAACACTAACACAAGTGCGAAAAGTGGTTTTTCAACACTAACACAAGTGCGAAAAGTGGTTTTTCAACACTAACACAAGTGCGAAAAGTGGTTTTTCCACACTAATACAAGTGCAAAAGTGGTTTCCTGCACCAACACAAGTGCGAAAAGTGATTTTTCAACACTAACACAAGTGCGAAAAGTGGTTTTTCAACACTATCACAAGTGCAAAAAGTGTTTTTTCCACACTAATACAAGTGCAAAAGTGGTTTCCTGCACCAACACAAGTGCGAAAAGTGGTTTTTCAACACTAACACAAGTGCGAAAAGTGGTTTTTCAACACTAACACAAGTGCGAAAAGTGGTTTTTCCACACTAATACAAGTGCAAAAGTGGTTTCGTGCACCAACACAAGTGCGAAAAGTGGTTTATCCACACTAATACAAGTGCAAAAGTGGTTTCCTGCACAAACACAAGTGCGAAAAGTGGTTTTTCAACACTAACACAAGTGCGAAAAGTGGTTTTTCCACACTAATACAAGTGCAAAAGTGGTTTCGTGCACCAACACAAGTGCGAAAAGTGGTTTTCCACACTAATTCAAGTGCAAAAGTGGTTTCCTGCACAAACACAAGTGCGAAAAGTGGTTTTTCAACACTAACACAAGTGCAAAAAGTGGTTTTTCAACACTAACACAAGTGCGAAAAGTGGTTTTTCAACACTAACACAAGTGCGAAAAGTGGTTTTTCCACACTAATACAAGTGCAAAAGTGGTTTCCTGCACCAACACAAGTTCGAAAAGTGGTTTTTTCAACACTAACACAAGTGCGAAAAGTGGTTTTTCAACACTATCACAAGTGCAAAAAGTGTTTTTTCCACACTAATACAAGTGCAAAAGTGGTTTCCTGCACCAACACAAGTGCGAAAAGTGGTTTATCAACACTAACACAAGTGCGAAAAGTGGTTTTTCAACACTAACACAAGTGCGAAAAGTGGTTTTTCCACACTAATACAAGTGCAAAAGTGGTTTCCTGCACCAACACAAGTGCGAAAAGTGGTTTTTCAACACTAACACAAGTGCGAAAAGTGGTTTTTTCAACACTAACACAAGTGCGAAAAGTGGTTTTTCAACACTAACACAAGTGCGAAAAGTGGTTTTTCCACACTAATACAAGTGCAAAAGTGGTTTCCTGCACCAACACAAGTTCGAAAAGTGGTTTTTTCAACACTAACACAAGTGCGAAAAGTGGTTTTTCAACACTAACACAAGTGCAAAAAGTGTTTTTTCCACACTAATACAAGTGCAACAGTGGTTTCCTGCACCAACACAAGTGCGAAAAGTGGTTTTTCAACACTAACACAAGTGCGAAATGTGGTTTTTCAACACTAACACAAGTGCGAAAAGTGGTTTTTCAACACTAACACAAGTGCGAAAAGTGGTTTTTCCACACTAATACAAGTGCAAAAGTGGTTTCCTGCACCAACACAAGTGCGAAAAGTGGTTTTTCAACACTAACACAAGTGCGAATAGTGGTTTTTCAACACTATCACAAGTGCAAAAAGTGTTTTTTCCACACTAATACAAGTGCAAAAGTGGTTTCCTGCACCAACACAAGTGCGAAATGTGGTTTTTCAACACTAACACAAGTGCGAAAAGTGGTTTTTCAACACTAACACAAGTGCGAAAAGTGGTTTTTCCACACTAATACAAGTGCAAAAGTGGTTTCCTGCACTAACAGAAGTGCGAAAAGTGGTTTTTCAACACTAACACAAGTGCGAAAAGTCGTTTTTCAACACTAACACAAGTGCGAAAAGTGTTTTTTTCCACACTAATATAAGTGCAAAAGTGGTTTCCTGCACCAACACAAGTGTGAAAAGTGGTTTTTCAACACTAACACAAGTGCGAAAAGTGGTTTCTCAACACTATCACAAGTGCGAAAAGTGTTTTTTCCACACTAATACAAGTGCAAAAGTGGTTTCCTGCACCAACACAAGTGCGAAAAGTGGTTTTTCAACACTAACACAAGTGCGAAAAGTGGTTTTTCAACACTAACACAAGTGCGAAAAGTGGTTTTTCAACACGAACACAAGTGCGAAAAGTGGTTTTTCCACACTAATACAAGTGCAAAAGTGGTTTCCTGCACCAACACAAGTGCGAAAAGTGATTTTTCAACACTAACACAAGTGCGAAAAGTGGTTTTTCAACACTATCACAAGTGCAAAAAGTGTTTTTTCCACACTAATACAAGTGCAAAAGTGGTTTCCTGCACCAACACAAGTGCGAAAAGTGGTTTTTCAACACTAACACAAGTGCGAAAAGTGGTTTTTCAACACTAACACAAGTGCGAAAAGTGGTTTTTCCACACTAATACAAGTGCAAAAGTGGTTTCGTGCACCAACACAAGTGCGAAAAGTGGTTTTTCAACACTAACACAAGTGCGAAAAGTGGTTTTTCAACACTATCACAAGTGCAAAAAGAGTTTTTTCCACACTAATACAAGTGCAAAAGTGGTTTTTCAACACTAACACAAGTACGAAAAGTGGTTTTTCAACACGAACACAAGTGCGAAAAGTGGTTTTGCCACACTAATACAAGTGCAAAAGTGGTTTCCTGCACCAACACAATTGCGAAAAGTGGTTTTTCAACACTAACACAAGTGCGAAAAGTGGTTTTTCAACACTATCACAAGTGCAAAAAGAGTTTTTTCCACACTAATACAAGTGCAAAAGTGGTTTCCTGCACCAACACAAGTGCGAAATGTGGTTTTTCAACACTAACACAAGTGCGAAAAGTGGTTTTTCAACACTAACACAAGTGCGAAAAGTGGTTTTTCCACACTAATACAAGTGCAAAAGTGGTTTCCTGCACCAACACATGTGTGAAAAGTGGTTTTTCAACACTAACACAAGTGCGAAAAGTGGTTTTTCAACACTATCACAAGTGCAAAAAGTGTTTTTTCCACACTAATACAAGTGCAAAAGTGGTTTCCTGCACCAACACCAGTGCGAAAAGTGGGTTTTCAACACTAACACAAGTGCGAAAAGTGGTTTTCTCCACCAACACAAGTGCGAAGAATGGATTTTCAACACTAACACAAGTGCGAAAAGTGGTTTCCATCACCAACACAAGTGCGAAAAGTGGGTTTTCAACACTAACACAAGTGCGAAAAGTGGTTTCCTACACCTACACCAGTGCGAAAAGTGTTTTTTCAACACTAACTCAAGTGCGAAAAGTGGTTTCCTTCACCAACACAAGTGCGAAAAGTGTATTTTCAACACTAACACAAGTGCGAAAAGTGGTTTCCTACGCCAACACAAGTGCGAAAAGTGGTTTTTCAACACTAACACAAGTGCGAAAAGTGGTTTCCTACACCAACACAAGTGCGAAAAGTGGTTTCCTACACCAACACAAGTGCGAAAAGTGGTTTTTCAACACTAACACAAGTGCGAAAAGTGGTTTCCTACATCAACACAAGTGCGAAAAGTGGTTTTTCAACACTAACACAAGTGCGAAAAGTGGTTTTTCCACACTAATACAAGTGCAAAAGTGGTTTCCTGCACCAACACAAGTGCAAAAAGTGGTTTTTCAACACTAACACAAGTGCGAAAAGTAGTTTCCTACACCAACACAAGTGCGAAAAGTGGTTTCCTACACCAACACCAGTGCGAAAGGTGGTTTTGCCACATAATACAAGTGCGAGAAGTCGTTTGCTACACCAACACAAGTGCGAAAAGTGGGGTTTCAACACAAACACAAGTGCGAAGTGGTTTCCGACACCAACAAAAGTGCGAAAAGTGGGTTTTCAACACTAACACAAGTG
Source organism: Myxine glutinosa (assembly GCF_964187855.1). NCBI lineage: Eukaryota > Metazoa > Chordata > Myxini > Myxiniformes > Myxinidae > Myxine > Myxine glutinosa. Next base: position 42,710 of record NW_027618573.1, on the reverse strand, counting down.
CGAAAAGTGGTTTCCTTCAACAACACAAGTGCGAAAAGTGTTTATTCAACACTAACACAAGTGCGAAAAGTGGTTTCCTACACCAACACAAGTGCGAAAAGTGGTTTTTCAACACAAACACAAGTGCGAAAAGTGGTTTCCTTCACCAACACAAGTGCGAAAAGTGTATTTTCAACACTAACACAAGTGCGAAAAGTGGTTTCCTACGCCAACACAAGTGCGAAAAGTGGTTTTTCAACACTAACACAAGTGCGAAAAGTGGTTTTTCAACACTAACACAAGTGCGAAAAGTGGTTTATCCACACTAATACAAGTGCAAAAGTGGTTTCCTGCACCAACACAAGTGCGAAAAGTGGTTTTTCAACACTAACACAAGTGCGAAAAGTGGTTTTTCAACACTATCACAAGTGCAAAAAGAGTTTTTTCCACAATAATACAAGTGCAAAAGTGGGTTTTCAACACTAACACAAGTGTAAAAAGTGGTTTTTCAACACGAACACAAGTGCGAAAAGTGGTTTTGCCACACTAATACAAGTGCAAAAGTGGTTTTTCAACACTAACACAAGTGCGAAAAGTGGTTTTTCCACACTAATACAAGTGCAAAAGTGGTTTCCCTGCACCAACACAAGTGCGAAAAGTGGTTTTTCAACACTAACACAAGTGCGAAAAGTGGTTTTTCAACACTAACACAAGTGCGAAAAGTGGTTTCCTACGCCAACACAAGTGCGAAAAGTGGTTTTTCAACACTAACACAAGTGCGAAAAGTGGTTTTTCAACACTAACACAAGTGCGAAAAGTGGTTTATCCACACTAATACAAGTGCAAAAGTGGTTTCCTGCACCAACACAAGTGCGAAAAGTGGTTTTTCAACACTATCACAAGTGCAAAAAGAGTTTTTTCCACACTAATACAAGTGCAAAAGTGGTTTTTCAACACTAACACAAGTACGAAAAGTGGTTTTTCAACACGAACACAAGTGCGAAAAGTGGTTTTGCCACACTAATACAAGTGCAAAAGTGGTTTCCTGCACCAACACAATTGCGAAAAGTGGTTTTTCAACACTAACACAAGTGCGAAAAGTGGTTTTTCAACACTATCACAAGTGCAAAAAGAGTTTTTTCCACACTAATACAAGTGCAAAAGTGGTTTCCTGCACCAACACAAGTGCGAAATGTGGTTTTTCAACACTAACACAAGTGCGAAAAGTGGTTTTTCAACACTAACACAGGTGCGAAAAGTGGTTTTTCCACACTAATACAAGTGCAAAAGTGGTTTCCTGCACCAACACATGTGTGAAAAGTGGTTTTTCAACACTAACACAAGTGCGAAAAGTGGTTTTTCAACACTATCACAAGTGCAAAAAGTGTTTTTTCCACACTAATACAAGTGCAAAAGTGGTTTCCTGCACCAACACCAGTGCGAAAAGTGGGTTTTCAACACTAACACAAGTGCGAAAAGTGGTTTTCTCCACCAACACAAGTGCGAAGAATGGATTTTCAACACTAACACAAGTGCGAAAAGTGGTTTCCATCACCAACACAAGTGCGAAAAGTGGGTTTTCAACAATAACACAAGTGCGAAAAGTGGTTTCCTACACCTACACAAGTGCGAAAAGTGTTTTTTCAACACTAACTCAAGTGCGAAAAGTGGTTTCCTTCACCAACACAAGTGCGAAAAGTGTATTTTCAACACTAACACAAGTGCGAAAAGTGGTTTCCTACGCCAACACAAGTGCGAAAAGTGGTTTTTCAACACTAACACAAGTGCGAAAAGTGGTTTCCTACACCAACACAAGTGCGAAAAGTGGTTTCCTACACCAACACAAGTGCGAAAAGTGGTTTTTCAACACTAACACAAGTGCAAAAAGTGGTTTCCTACACCAACACAAGTGCGAAAAGTGGTTTTTCAACACTAACACAAGTGCGAAAAGTGGTTTTTCCACACTAATACAAGTGCAAAAGTGGTTTCCTGCACCAACACAAGTGCGAAAAGTGGTTTTTCAACACTAACACAAGTGCGAAAAGTGGTTTCCTACACCAACACAAGTGCGAAAAGTGGTTTTTCAACACTAACACAAGTGCGGAAAGTGGTTTTTCAACACTAACACAAGTGCGAAAAGTGGGTTTTCAACACTAACACAAGTGTGAAAAGTGGTTTTTCAACACGAACACAAGAGCGAAAAGTGGTTTTGCCACACTAATACAAGTGCAAAAGTGGTTTTTCAACACTAACACAAGTGCGAAAAGTGGTTTATCCACACTAATACAAGTGCAAAAGTGGTTCCTGCACCAACACAAGTGCGAAAAGTGGTTTTTCAACACTAACACAAGTGCGAAATGTGGTTTTTCAACACTATCACAAGTGCAAAAAGAGTTTTTGCCACACTAATACAAGTGCAAAAGTGGTTTCCTGCACCAACACAAGTGCAAAAAGTGGTTTTTCAACACTAACACAAGTGCGAAAAGTGGTTTTTCAACACGAACACAAGTGCGAAAAGTGGTTTTGCCACACTAATACAAGTGCAAAAGTGGTTTCCTGCACCAACACAAGTGTGAAAGGTGGTTTTTCAACACTAACACAAGTGCGAAAAGTGGTTTTTCAACACTATCACAAGTGCAAAAAGAGTTTTTTCCACACTAATACAAGTGCAAAAGTGGTTTCCTGCACCAACACAAGTGCGATATGTGGTTTTTCAAGACTAACACAAGTGCGAAAAGTGGTTTTTCAACACTAACACAAGTGCGAAAAGTGGTTTTTCCACACTAATACAAGTGCAAAAGTGGTTTCCTGCACCAACACATGTGCGAAAAGTGGTTTTTCAACACTAACACAAGTGCGAAAAGTGGTTTTTCAACACTATCACAAGTGCAAAAAGTGTTTTTTCCACACTAATACAAGTGCAAAAGTGGTTTCCTGCACCAACACCAGTGCGAAAAGTGGGTTTTCAACACTAACACAAGTGCGAAAAGTGGTTTTCTCCACCAACACAAGTGCGAAGAATGGATTTTCAACACTAACACAAGTGCGAAAAGTGGTTTCCATCACCAACACAAGTGCGAAAAGTGGGTTTTCAACACTAACACAAGTGTGAAAAGTGGTTTCCTACACCTACACAAGTGCGAAAAGTGTTTTTTCAACACTAACTCAAGTGCGAAAAGTGGTTTCCTTCACCAACACAAGTGCGAAAAGTGTATTTTCGACACTAACACAAGTGCGAAAAGTGGTTTCCTACACCAATACAAGTGCGAAAAGTGGTTTTTCAACACTAACACAAGTGCGAAAAGTGGTTTCCTACACCAACACAAGTGCGAAAAGTGGTTTCCTACACCAACACAAGTGCGAAAATTGGTTTTTCAACACTAACACAAGTGCGAAAAGTGGTTTCCTACACCAACACAAGGGCGAAAAGTGGTTTTTCAACACTAACACAAGTGCGAAAAGTGGTTTTTCCACACTAATACAAGTGCAAAAGTGGTTTCCTGCACCAACACAAGTGCGAAAAGTGGTTTTTCAACACTAACACAAGTGCGAAAAGTAGTTTCCTACACCAACACAAGTGCGAAAAGTGGTTTCCTACACCAACACCAGTGCGAAAGGTGGTTTTGCCACATAATACAAGTGCGAGAAGTCGTTTGCTACACCAACACAAGTGCGAAAAGTGGGGTTTCAACACAAACACAAGTGCGAAGTGGTTTCCGACACCAACAAAAGTGCGAAAAGTGGGTTTTCAACACTAACACAAGTGCGAAAAGTGGTTTCCTTCAACAACACAAGTGCGAAAAGTGTTTATTCAACACTAACACGAGTGCGAAAAGTGGTTTCCTACACCAACACAAGTGCGAAAAGTGGTTTTTCAACACAAACACAAGTGCGAAAAGTGGTTTCCTTCACCAACACAAGTGCGAAAAGTGTATTTTCAACACTAACACAAGTGCGAAAAGTGGTTTCCTATGCCAACACAAGTGCGAAAAGTGGTTTTTCAACACTAACACAAGTGCGAGAAGTGGTTTTTCAACACTAACACAAGTGCGGATAGTGGTTTTTCGACACTAACACAAGTGCGAAAAGTGTTTTTTCCACACTAACACAAGTGCAAAAGTGGTTTCCTGCACCAACACAAGTGCGAAAAGTGGTTTTTCAACACTAACACAAGTGCGAAAAGTGGTTTTTCAACACTAACACAAGTGCGAAAAGTGGTTTTTCCACACTAATACAAGTGCAAAAGTGGTTTCCTGCACCAACACAAGTGCGAAAAGTGGTTTTTCAACACTAACACAAGTGCGAAAAGTGGTTTTTCAACACTATCACAAGTGCAAAAAGAGTTTTTTCCACACTAATACAAGTGCAAAAGTGGTTTCCTGCACCAACACAAGTGCGAAAAGTGGTTTTTCAACACTAACACAAGTGCGAAAAGTGGTTTTTCAAAACGAACACAAGTGCGAAAAGTGGTTTTGCCACACTAATACAAGTGCAAAAGTGGTTTCCTGCACCAACACAAGTGGCAAAAGTGGTTTTTCAACACTAACACAAGTGCGAAAAGTGGTTTTTCAACACGATCACAAGTGCAAAAAGAGTTTTTTCCACACTAATACAAGTGCAAAAGTGGTTTCCTGCACCAACACAAGTGCGAAATGTGGTTTTTCAACACTAACACAAGTGCGAAAAGTGGTTTTTCAACACTAACACAAGTGCGAAAATTGGTTTTTCCACACTAATACAAGTGCAAAAGTGGTTTCCTGCACCAACACATGTGCGAAAAGTGGTTTTTCAACACTAACACAAGTGCGAAAAGTGGTTTTTCAACACTATCACAAGTGCAAAAAGTGTTTTTTCCACACTAATACAAGTGCAAAAGTGGTTTCCTGCACCAACACCAGTGCGAAATGTGGGTTTTCAACACTAACACAAGTGCGAAAAGTGGTTTTCTCCACCAACACAAGTGCGAAGAATGGATTTTCAACACAAACACAAGTGCGAAAAGTGGGTTTTCAACACTAACACAAGTGCGAAAAGTGGTTTCCTACACCTACACAAGTGCGAAAAGTGTTTTTTCAACACTAACTCAAGTGCGAAAAGTGGTTTCCTTCACCAACACAAGTGCGAAAAGTGTATTTTCAACACTAACACAAGTGCGAAAAGTGGTTTTTCAACACTATCACAAGTGCAAAAAGAGTTTTTTCCACACTAATACAAGTGCAAAAGTGGTTTTTCAACACTAACACAAGTACGAAAAGTGGTTTTTCAACACGAACACAAGTGCGAAAAGTGGTTTTGCCACACTAATACAAGTGCAAAAGTGGTTTCCTGCACCAACACAATTGCGAAAAGTGGTTTTTCAACACTAACACAAGTGCGAAAAGTGGTTTTTCAACACTATCACAAGTGCAAAAAGAGTTTTTTCCACACTAATACAAGTGCAAAAGTGGTTTCCTGCACCAACACAAGTGCGAAATGTGGTTTTTCAACACTAACACAAGTGCGAAAAGTGGTTTTTCAACACTAACACAAGTGCGAAAAGTGGTTTTTCCACACTAATACAAGTGCAAAAGTGGTTTCCTGCACCAACACATGTGTGAAAAGTGGTTTTTCAACACTAACACAAGTGCGAAAAGTGGTTTTTCAACACTATCACAAGTGCAAAAAGTGTTTTTTCCACACTAATACAAGTGCAAAAGTGGTTTCCTGCACCAACACCAGTGCGAAAAGTGGGTTTTCAACACTAACACAAGTGCGAAAAGTGGTTTTCTCCACCAACACAAGTGCGAAGAATGGATTTTCAACACTAACACAAGTGCGAAAAGTGGTTTCCATCACCAACACAAGTGCGAAAAGTGGGTTTTCAACACTAACACAAGTGCGAAAAGTGGTTTCCTACACCTACACAAGTGCGAAAAGTGTTTTTTCAACACTAACTCAAGTGCGAAAAGTGGTTTCCTTCACCAACACAAGTGCGAAAAGTGTATTTTCAACACTAACACAAGTGCGAAAAGTGGTTTCCTATGCCAACACAAGTGCGAAAAGTGGTTTTTCAACACTAACACAAGTGCGAAAAGTGGTTTCCTACACCAACACAAGTGCGAAAAGTGGTTTCCTACACCAACACAAGTGCGAAAAGTGGTTTTTCAACACTAACACAAGTGCGAAAAGTGGTTTCCTACACCAACACAAGTGCGAAAAGTGGTTTTTCAACACTAACACAAGTGCGAAAAGTGGTTTTCCACACTAATACAAGTGCAAAAGTGGTTTCCTGCACCAACACAAGTGCGAAAAGTGGTTTTTCAACACTAACACAAGTGCGAAAAGTAGTTTCCTACACCAACACAAGTGCGAAAAGTGGTTTCCTACACCAACACCAGTGCGAAAGGTGGTTTTGCCACATAATACAAGTGCGAGAAGTCGTTTGCTACACCAACACAAGTGCGAAAAGTGGGGTTTCAACACAAACACAAGTGCGAAGTGGTTTCCGACACCAACAAAAGTGCGAAAAGTGGGTTTTCAACACTAACACAAGTGCGAAAAGTGGTTTCCTTCAACAACACAAGTGCGAAAAGTGTTTATTCAACACTAACACAAGTGCGAAAAGTGGTTTCCTACACCAACACAAGTGCGAAAAGTGGTTTTTCAACACAAACACAAGTGCGAAAAGTGGTTTCCTTCACCAACACAAGTGCGAAAAGTGTATTTTCAACACTAACACAAGTGCGAAAAGTGGTTTCCTACGCCAACACAAGTGCGAAAAGTGGTTTTTCAACACTAACACAAGTGCGAAAAGTGGTTTTTCAACACTAACACAAGTGCGAAAAGTGGTTTATCCACACTAATACAAGTGCAAAAGTGGTTTCCTGCACCAACACAAGTGCGAAAAGTGGTTTTTCAACACTAACACAAGTGCGAAAAGTGGTTTTTCAACACTATCACAAGTGCAAAAAGAGTTTTTTCCACACTAATACAAGTGCAAAAGTGGGTTTTCAACACTAACACAAGTGTAAAAAGTGGTTTTTCAACACGAACACAAGTGCGAAAAGTGGTTTTGCCACACTAATACAAGTGCAAAAGTGGTTTTTCAACACTAACACAAGTGCGAAAAGTGGTTTATCCACACTAATACAAGTGCAAAAGTGGTTTCCCTGCACCAACACAAGTGCGAAAAGTGGTTTTTCAACACTAACACAAGTGCGAAAAGTGGTTTTTCAACACTAACACAAGTGCGAAAAGTGGTTTCCTACGCCAACACAAGTGCGAAAAGTGGTTTTTCAACACTAACACAAGTGCGAAAAGTGGTTTTTCAACACTAACACAAGTGCGAAAAGTGGTTTACCCACACTAATACAAGTGCAAAAGTGGTTTCCTGCACCAACACAAGTGCGAAAAGTGGTTTTTCAACACTAACACAAGTGCGAAAAGTGGTTTTTCAACACTATCACAAGTGCAAAAAGAGTTTTTTCCACACTAATACAAGTGCAAAAGTGGTTTTTCAACACTAACACAAGTACGAAAAGTGGTTTTTCAACACGAACACAAGTGCGAAAAGTGGTTTTGCCACACTAATACAAGTGCAAAAGTGGTTTCCTGCACCAACACAATTGCGAAAAGTGGTTTTTCAACACTAACACAAGTGCGAAAAGTGGTTTTTCAACACTATCACAAGTGCAAAAAGAGTTTTTTCCACACTAATACAAGTGCAAAAGTGGTTTCCTGCACCAACACAAGTGCGAAATGTGGTTTTTCAACACTAACACAAGTGCGAAAAGTGGTTTTTCAACACTAACACAAGTGCGAAAAGTGGTTTTTCCACACTAACACAAGTGGTTTTTCCACACTTTTCCACACTAACACTAACACAAGTGCAAAAGTGGTTTCCTGCACCAACACATGTGTGAAAAGTGGTTTTTCAACACTAACACAAGTGCGAAAAGTGGTTTTTCAACACTATCACAAGTGCAAAAAGTGTTTTTTCCACACTAATACAAGTGCAAAAGTGGTTTCCTGCACCAACACCAGTGCGAAAAGTGGGTTTTCAACACTAACACAAGTGCGAAAAGTGGTTTTCTCCACCAACACAAGTGCGAAGAATGGATTTTCAACACTAACACAAGTGCGAAAAGTGGTTTCCATCACCAACACAAGTGCGAAAAGTGGGTTTTCAACACTAACACAAGTGCGAAAAGTGGTTTCCTACACCTACACAAGTGCGAAAAGTGTTTTTTCAACACTAACTCAAGTGCGAAAAGTGGTTTCCTTCACCAACACAAGTGCGAAAAGTGTATTTTCAACACTAACACAAGTGCGAAAAGTGGTTTCCTACGCCAACACAAGTGCGAAAAGTGGTTTTTCAACACTAACACAAGTGCGAAAAGTGGTTTCCTACACCAACACAAGTGCGAAAAGTGGTTTCCTACACCAACACAAGTGCGAAAAGTGGTTTTTCAACACTAACACAAGTGCAAAAAGTGGTTTCCTACACCAACACAAGTGCGAAAAGTGGTTTTTCAACACTAACACAAGTGCGAAAAGTGGTTTTTCCACACTAATACAAGTGCAAAAGTGGTTTCCTGCACCAACACAAGTGCGAAAAGTGGTTTTTCAACACTAACACAAGTGCGAAAAGTGGTTTCCTACACCAACACAAGTGCGAAAAGTGGTTTTTCAACACTAACACAAGTGCGGAAAGTGGTTTTTCAACACTAACACAAGTGCGAAAAGTGGGTTTTCAACACTAACACAAGTGTGAAAAGTGGTTTTTCAACACGAACACAAGTGCGAAAAGTGGTTTTGCCACACTAATACAAGTGCAAAAGTGGTTTTTCAACACTAACACAAGTGCGAAAAGTGGTTTATCCACACTAATACAAGTGCAAAAGTGGTTCCTGCACCAACACAAGTGCGAAAAGTGGTTTTTCAACACTAACACAAGTGCGAAATGTGGTTTTTCAACACTATCACAAGTGCAAAAAGAGTTTTTGCCACACTAATACAAGTGCAAAAGTGGTTTCCTGCACCAACACAAGTGCAAAAAGTGGTTTTTCAACACTAACACAAGTGCGAAAAGTGGTTTTTCAACACGAACACAAGTGCGAAAAGTGGTTTTGCCACACTAATACAAGTGCAAAAGTGGTTTCCTGCACCAACACAAGTGTGAAAGGTGGTTTTTCAACACTAACACAAGTGCGAAAAGTGGTTTTTCAACACTATCACAAGTGCAAAAAGAGTTTTTTCCACACTAATACAAGTGCAAAAGTGGTTTCCTGCACCAACACATGTGCGAAATGTGGTTTTTCAAGACTAACACAAGTGCGAAAAGTGGTTTTTCAACACTAACACAAGTGCGAAAAGTGGTTTTTCCACACTAATACAAGTGCAAAAGTGGTTTCCTGCACCAACACATGTGCGAAAAGTGGTTTTTCAACACTAACACAAGTGCGAAAAGTGGTTTTTCAACACTATCACAAGTGCAAAAAGTGTTTTTTCCACACTAATACAAGTGCAAAAGTGGTTTCCTGCACCAACACCAGTGCGAAAAGTGGGTTTTCAAGACTAACACAAGTGCGAAAAGTGGTTTTCTCCACCAACACAAGTGCGAAGAATGGATTTTCAACACTAACACAAGTGCGAAAAGTGGTTTCCATCACCAACACAAGTGCGAAAAGTGGGTTTTCAACACTAACACAAGTGTGAAAAGTGGTTTCCTACACCTACACAAGTGCGAAAAGTGTTTTTTCAACACTAACTCAAGTGCGAAAAGTGGTTTCCTTCACCAACACAAGTGCGAAAAGTGTATTTTCGACACTAACACAAGTGCGAAAAGTGGTTTCCTACACCAATACAAGTGCGAAAATTGGTTTTTCAACACTAACACAAGTGCGAAAAGTGGTTTCCTACACCAACACAAGTGCGAAAAGTGGTTTCCTACACCAACACAAGTGCGAAAATTGGTTTTTCAACACTAACACAAGTGCGAAAAGTGGTTTCCTACACCAACACAAGTGCGAAAAGTGGTTTTTCAACACTAACACAAGTGCGAAAAGTGGTTTTTCCACACTAATACAAGTGCAAAAGTGGTTTCCTGCACCAACACAAGTGCGAAAAGTGGTTTTTCAACACTAACACAAGTGCGAAAAGTAGTTTCCTACACCAACACAAGTGCGAAAAGTGGTTTCCTACACCAACACCAGTGCGAAAGGTGGTTTTGCCACATAATACAAGTGCGAGAAGTCGTTTGCTACACCAACACAAGTGCGAAAAGTGGGGTTTCAACACAAACACAAGTGCGAAGTGGTTTCCGACACCAACAAAAGTGCGAAAAGTGGGTTTTCAACACTAACACAAGTGCGAAAAGTGGTTTCCTTCAACAACACAAGTGCGAAAAGTGTTTATTCAACACTAACACAAGTGCGAAAAGTGGTTTTCAACACAAACACAAGTGCGAAAAGTGGTTTCCTTCACCAACACAAGTGCGAAAAGTGTATTTTCAACACTAACACAAGTGCGAAAAGTGGTTTCCTATGCCAACACAAGTGCGAAAAGTGGTTTTTCAACACTAACACAAGTGCGAGAAGTGGTTTTTCAACACTAACACAAGTGCGGATAGTGGTTTTTCGACACTAACACAAGTGCGAAAAGTGTTTTTTCCACACTAATACAAGTGCAAAAGTGGTTTCCTGCACCAACACAAGTGCGAAAAGTGGTTTTTCAACACTAACACAAGTGCGAAAAGTGGTTTTTCAACACTAACACAAGTGCGAAAAGTGGTTTTTCCACACTAATACAAGTGCAAAAGTGGTTTCCTGCACCAACACAAGTGCGAAAAGTGGTTTTTCAACACTAACACAAGTGCGAAAAGTGGTTTTTCAACACTATCACAAGTGCAAAAAGAGTTTTTTCCACACTAATACAAGTGCAAAAGTGGTTTCCTGCACCAACACAAGTGCGAAAAGTGGTTTTTCAACACTAACACAAGTGCGAAAAGTGGTTTTTCAACACGAACACAAGTGCGAAAAGTGGTTTTGCCACACTAATACAAGTGCAAAAGTGGTTTCCTGCACCAACACAAGTGGCAAAAGTGGTTTTTCAACACTAACACAAGTGCCGAAAAGTGGTTTTTCAACACGATCACAAGTGCAAAAAGAGTTTTTTCCACACTAATACAAGTGCAAAAGTGGTTTCCTGCACCAACACAAGTGCGAAATGTGGTTTTTCAACACTAACACAAGTGCGGATAGTGGTTTTTCAACACTAACACAAGTGCGAAAAGTGTTTTTCAACACTATCACAAGTGCAAAAAGAGTTTTTTTCCACACTAATACAAGTGCAAAAGTGGTTTCCTGCACCAACACAAGTGCGAAATGTGGTTTTTCAACACTAACACAAGTGCGAAAAGTGGTTTTTTCAAACACTAACACAAGTGCGAAAAGTGGTTTTTCCACACTAATACAAGTGCAAAAGTGGTTTCCTGCACCAACACATGTGTGAAAAGTGGTTTTTCAACACTAACACAAGTGCGAAAAGTGGTTTTTCAACACTATCACAAGTGCAAAAAGTGTTTTTTCCACACTAATACAAGTGCAAAAGTGGTTTCCTGCACCAACACCAGTGCGAAAAGTGGGTTTTCAACACTAACACAAGTGCGAAAAGTGGTTTTCTCCACCAACACAAGTGCGAAGAATGGATTTTCAACACTAACACAAGTGCGAAAAGTGGTTTCCATCACCAACACAAGTGCGAAAAGTGGGTTTTCAACACTAACACAAGTGCGAAAAGTGGTTTCCTACACCTACACAAGTGCGAAAAGTGTTTTTTCAACACTAACTCAAGTGCGAAAAGTGGTTTCCTTCACCAACACAAGTGCGAAAAGTGTATTTTCAACACTAACACAAGTGCGAAAAGTGGTTTCCTACGCCAACACAAGTGCGAAAAGTGGTTTTTCAACACTAACACAAGTGCGAAAAGTGTTTCCTACACCAACACAAGTGCGAAAAGTGGTTTCCTACACCAACACAAGTGCGAAAAGTGGTTTTTCCAACACTAACACAAGTGCAAAAAGTGGTTTCCTACACCAACACAAGTGCGAAAAGTGGTTTTTCAACACTAACACAAGTGCGAAAAGTGGTTTTTCCACACTAATACAAGTGCAAAAGTGGTTTCCTGCACCAACACAAGTGCGAAAAGTGGTTTTCAACACTAACACAAGTGCGAAAAGTGGTTTCCTACACCAACACAAGTGCGAAAAGTGGTTTTTCAACACTAACACAAGTGCGGAAAGTGGTTTTTCAACACTAACACAAGTGCGAAAAGTGGGTTTTCAACACTAACACAAGTGTGAAAAGTGGTTTTTCAACACGAACACAAGTGCGAAAAGTGGTTTTGCCACACTAATACAAGTGCAAAAGTGGTTTTTCAACACTAACACAAGTGCGAAAAGTGGTTTATCCACACTAATACAAGTGCAAAAGTGGTTCCTGCACCAACACAAGTGCGAAAAGTGGTTTTTCAACACTAACACAAGTGCGAAATGTGGTTTTTCAACACTATCACAAGTGCAAAAAGAGTTTTTGCCACACTAATACAAGTGCAAAAGTGGTTTCCTGCACCAACACAAGTGCAAAAAGTGGTTTTTCAACACTAACACAAGTGCGAAAAGTGTTTTTTCAACACGAACACAAGTGCGAAAAGTGGTTTTGCCACACTAATACAAGTGCAAAAGTGGTTTCCTGCACCAACACAAGTGTGAAAGGTGGTTTTTCAACACTAACACAAGTGCGAAAAGTGGTTTTTCAACACTATCACAAGTGCAAAAAGAGTTTTTTCCACACTAATACAAGTGCAAAAGTGGTTCCTGCACCAACACAAGTGCGAAATGTGGTTTTTCAAGACTAACACAAGTGCGAAAAGTGGTTTTTCAACACTAACACAAGTGCGAAAAGTGGTTTTTCCACACTAATACAAGTGCAAAAGTGGTTTCCTGCACCAACACATGTGCGAAAAGTGGTTTTTCAACACTAACACAAGTGCGAAAAGTGGTTTTTCAACACTATCACAAGTGCAAAAAGTGTTTTTTCCCACACTAATACAAGTGCAAAAGTGGTTTCCTGCACAACACCAGTGCGAAAAGTGGGTTTCCAACACTAACACAAGTGCGAAAAGTGGTTTTCTCCACCAACACAAGTGCGAAGAATGGATTTTCAACACTAACACAAGTGCGAAAAGTCGTTTCCATCACCAACACAAGTGCGAAAAGTGGGGTTTTCAACACTAACACAAGTGTGAAAAGTGGTTTCCTACACCTACACAAGTGCGAAAAGTGTTTTTTCAACACTAACTCAAGTGCGAAAAGTGGTTTCCTTCACCAACACAAGTGCGAAAAGTGTATTTTCGACACTAACACAAGTGCGAAAAGTGGTTTCCTACACCAATACAAGTGCGAAAATTGGTTTTTCAACACTAACACAAGTGCGAAAAGTGGTTTCCTACACCAACACAAGTGCGAAAAGTGGTTTCCTACACCAACACAAGTGCGAAAATTGGTTTTTCAACACTAACACAAGTGCGAAAAGTGGTTTCCTACACCAACACAAGTGCGAAAAGTGGTTTTTCAACACTAACACAAGTGCGAAAAGTGGTTTTTCCACACTAATACAAGTGCAAAAGTGGTTTCCTGCACCAACACAAGTGCGAAAAGTGGTTTTTCAACACTAACACAAGTGCGAAAAGTAGTTTCCTACACCAACACAAGTGCGAAAAGTGGTTTCCTACACCAACACCAGTGCGAAAGGTGGTTTTGCCACATAATACAAGTGCGAGAAGTCGTTTGCTACACCAACACAAGTGCGAAAAGTGGGGTTTCAACACAAACACAAGTGCGAAGTGGTTTCCGACACCAACAAAAGTGCGAAAAGTGGGTTTTCAACACTAACACAAGTGCGAAAAGTGGTTTCCTTCAACAACACAAGTGCGAAAAGTGTTTATTCAACACTAACACAAGTGCGAAAAGTGGTTTTTCAACACAAACACAAGTGCGAAAAGTGGTTTCCTTCACCAACACAAGTGCGAAAAGTGTATTTTCAACACTAACACAAGTGCGAAAAGTGGTTTCCTATGCCAACACAAGTGCGAAAAGTGGTTTTTCAACACTAACACAAGTGCGAGAAGTGGTTTTTCAACACTAACACAAGTGCGGATAGTGGTTTTTCGACACTAACACAAGTGCGAAAAGTGTTTTTTCCACACTAATACAAGTGCAAAAGTGGTTTCCTGCACCAACACAAGTGCGAAAAGTGGTTTTTCAACACTAACACAAGTGCGAAAAGTGGTTTTTCAACACTAACACAAGTGCGAAAAGTGGTTTTTCCACACTAATACAAGTGCAAAAGTGGTTTCCTGCACCAACACAAGTGCGAAAAGTGGTTTTTCAACACTAACACAAGTGCGAAAAGTGGTTTTTCAACACTATCACAAGTGCAAAAAGAGTTTTTTCCACACTAATACAAGTGCAAAAGTGGTTTCCTGCACCAACACAAGTGCGAAAAGTGGTTTTTCAACACTAACACAAGTGCAAAAAGTGGTTTTTCAACACGAACACAAGTGCGAAAAGTGGTTTTGCCACACTAATACAAGTGCAAAAGTGGTTTCCTGCACCAACACAAGTGGCAAAAGTGGTTTTTCAACACTAACACAAGTGCGAAAAGTGGTTTTTCAACACGATCACAAGTGCAAAAAGAGTTTTTTCCACACTAATACAAGTGCAAAAGTGGTTTCCTGCACCAACACAAGTGCGAAATGTGGTTTTTCAACACTAACACAAGTGCGGATAGTGGTTTTTCAACACTAACACAAGTGCGAAAATTGGTTTTTCCACACTAATACAAGTGCAAAAGTGGTTTCCTGCACCAACACAAGTGCGAAAAGTGGTTTTTCAACACTAACACAAGTGCGAAAAGTGGTTTTTCAACATTAACACAAGTGCGAAAAGTGGTTTTTCCACACTAATACAAGTGCAAAAGTGGTTTCCTGCACCAACACAAGTGCGAAAAGTGGTTTTTCAACACTAACACAAGTGCGAAAAGTGGTTTTTCAACACTATCACAAGTGCAAAAAGAGTTTTTTCCACACTAATACAAGTGCAAAAGTGGTTTCCTGCACCAACACATGTGCGAAAAGTGGTTTTTCAACACTAACACAAGTGCGAAAAGTGGTTTTTCAACACGAACACAAGTGCGAAAAGTGGTTTTGCCACACTAATACAAGTGCAAAAGTGGTTTCCTGCACCAACACAAGTGGCAAAAGTGGTTTTTCAACACTAACACAAGTGAGAAAAGTGGTTTTTCAACACGATCACAAGTGCAAAAAGAGTTTTTTCCACACTAATACAAGTGCAAAAGTGGTTTCCTGCACCAACACAAGTGCGAAATGTGGTTTTTCAACACTAACACAAGTGCGAAAAGTGGTTTTTCAACACTAACACAAGTGCGAAAATTGGTTTTTCCACACTAATACAAGTGCAAAAGTGGTTTCCTGCACCAACACATGTGCGAAAAGTGGTTTTTCAACACTAACACAAGTGCGAAAAGTGGTTTTTCAACACTATCACAAGTGCAAAAAGTGTTTTTTCCACACTAATACAAGTGCAAAAGTGGTTTCCTGCACCAACACCAGTGCGAAATGTGGGTTTTCAACACTAACACAAGTGCGAAAAGTGGTTTTCTCCACCAACACAAGTGTGAAGAATGGATTTTCAACACAAACACAAGTGCGAAAAGTGGGTTTTCAACACTAACACAAGTGCGAAAAGTGGTTTCCTACACCTACACAAGTGCGAAAAGTGTTTTTTCAACACTAACTCAAGTGCGAAAAGTGGTTTCCTTCACCAACACAAGTGCGAAAAGTGTATTTTCAACACTAACACAAGTGCGAAAAGTGGTTTCCTACGCCAACACAAGTGTGAAAAGTGGTTTTTCAACACTAACACAAGTGCGAAAAGTGGTTTTTCAACACTAACACAAGTGCGAAAAGTGGTTTATCCACACTAATACAAGTGCAAAAGTGGTTTCCTGCACCAACACAAGTGCGAAAAGTGGTTTTTCAACACTAACACAAGTGCGAAAAGTGGTTTTTCAACACTATCACAAGTGCAAAAAGAGTTTTTTCCACACTAATACAAGTGCAAAAGTGGTTTTTCAACACTAACACAAGTACGAAAAGTGGTTTTTCAACACGAACACAAGTGCAAAAAGTGGTTTTGCCACACTAATACAAGTGCAAAAGTGGTTTCCTGCACCAACACAATTGCGAAAAGTGGTTTTTCAACACTAACACAAGTGCGAAAAGTGGTTTTTCAACACTATCACAAGTGCAAAAAGAGTTTTTTCCACACTAATACAAGTGCAAAAGTGGTTTCCTGCACCAACACAAGTGCGAAATGTGGTTTTTCAACACTAACACAAGTGCGAAAAGTGTTTTTTCAACACTAACACAAGTGCGAAAAGTGGTTTTTCCACACTAATACAAGTACAAAAGTGGTTTCCTGCACCAACACATGTGTGAAAAGTGGGTTTTCAACACTAACACAAGTGCGAAAAGTGGTTTTTCAACACTATCACAAGTGCAAAAAGTGTTTTTTCCACACTAATACAAGTGCAAAAGTGGTTTCCTGCACCAACACCAGTGCGAAAAGTGGGTTTTCAACACTAACACAAGTGCGAAAAGTGGTTTTCTCCACCAACACAAGTGCGAAGAATGGATTTTCAACACTAACACAAGTGCGAAAAGTGGTTTCCATCACCAACACAAGTGCGAAAAGTGGGTTTTCAACACTAACACAAGTGCGAAAAGTGGTTTCCTACACCTACACAAGTGCGAAAAGTGTTTTTTCAACACTAACTCAAGTGCGAAAAGTGGTTTCCTTCACCAACACAAGTGCGAAAAGTGTATTTTCAACACTAACACAAGTGCGAAAAGTGGTTTCCTACGCCAACACAAGAGCGAAAAGTGGTTTTTCAACACTAACACAAGTGCGAAAAGTGGTTTCCTACACCAACACAAGTGCGAAAAGTGGTTTCCTACACCAACACAAGTGCGAAAAGTGGTTTTTCAACACTAACACAAGTGCAAAAAGTGGTTTCCTACACCAACACAAGTGCGAAAAGTGGTTTTTCAACACTAACACAAGTGCGAAAAGTGGTTTTTCCACACTAATACAAGTGCAAAAGTGGTTTCCTGCACCAACACAAGTGCGAAAAGTGGTTTTTCAACACTAACACAAGTGCGAAAAGTGGTTTCCTACACCAACACAAGTGCGAAAAGTGGTTTTTCAACACTAACACAAGTGCGGAAAGTGGTTTTTCAACACTAACACAAGTGCGAAAAGTGGGTTTTCAACACTAACACAAGTGTGAAAAGTGGTTTTTCAACACGAACACAAGTGCGAAAAGTGGTTTTGCCACACTAATACAAGTGCAAAAGTGGTTTTTCAACACTAACACAAGTGCGAAAAGTGGTTTATCCACACTAATACAAGTGCAAAAGTGGTTCCTGCACCAACACAAGTGCGAAAAGTGGTTTTTCAACACTAACACAAGTGCGAAATGTGGTTTTTCAACACTATCACAAGTGCAAAAAGAGTTTTTGCCACACTAATACAAGTGCAAAAGTGGTTTCCTGCACCAAACAAGTGCAAAAAGTGGTTTTTCAACTCTAACACAAGTGCGAAAAGTGGTTTTTCAACACGAACACAAGTGCGAAAAGTGGTTTTGCCACACTAATACAAGTGCAAAAGTGGTTTCCTGCACCAACACAAGTGTGAAAGGTGGTTTTTCAACACTAACACAAGTGCGAAAAGTGGTTTTTCAACACTATCACAAGTGCAAAAAGAGTTTTTTCCACACTAATACAAGTGCAAAAGTGGTTTCCTGCACCAACACAAGTGCGAAATGTGGTTTTTCAAGACTAACACAAGTGCGAAAAGTGGTTTTTCAACACTAACACAAGTGCGAAAAGTGGTTTTTCCACACAAATACAAGTGCAAAAGTGGTTTCCTGCACCAACACATGTGCGAAAAGTGGTTTTTCAACACTAACACAAGTGCGAAAAGTGGTTTTTCAACACTATCACAAGTGCAAAAAGTGTTTTTTCCACACTAATACAAGTGCAAAAGTGGTTTCCTGCACCAACACAAGTGGCAAAAGTGGTTTTTCAACACTAACACAAGTGCGAAAAGTGGTTTTTCAACACGATCACAAGTGCAAAAAGAGTTTTTTCCACACTAATACAAGTGCAAAAGTGGTTTCCTGCACCAACACAAGTGCGAAATGTGGTTTTTCAACACTAACACAAGTGCGGATAGTGGTTTTTCAACACTAACACAAGTGCGAAAAGTGGTTTTGCCACACTAATACAAGTGCAAAAGTGGTTTCCTGCACCAACACAAGTGTGAAAGGTGGTTTTTCAACACTAACACAAGTGCGAAAAGTGGTTTTTCAACACTATCACAAGTGCAAAAAGAGTTTTTTCCACACTAATACAAGTGCAAAAGTGGTTTCCTGCACCAACACAAGTGCGAAATGTGGTTTTTCAAGACTAACACAAGTGCGAAAAGTGGTTTTTCAACACTAACACAAGTGCGAAAAGTGGTTTTTCCACACAAATACAAGTGCAAAAGTGGTTTCCTGCACCAACACATGTGCGAAAAGTGGTTTTTCAACACTAACACAAGTGCGAAAAGTGGTTTTTCAACACTATCACAAGTGCAAAAAGTGTTTTTTCCACACTAATACAAGTGCAAAAGTGGTTTCCTGCACCAACACAAGTGGCAAAAGTGGTTTTTCAACACTAACACAAGTGCGAAAAGTGGTTTTTCAACACGATCACAAGTGCAAAAAGAGTTTTTTCCACACTAATACAAGTGCAAAAGTGGTTTCCTGCACCAACACAAGTGCGAAATGTGGTTTTTCAACACTAACACAAGTGCGGATAGTGGTTTTTCAACACTAACACAAGTGCGAAAAGTGGTTTTTCAACACTATCACAAGTGCAAAAAGAGTTTTTTCCACACTAATACAAGTGCAAAAGTGGTTTCCTGCACCAACACAAGTGCGAAATGTGGTTTTTCAACACTAACACAAGTGCGAAAAGTGGTTTTTCAACACTAACACAAGTGCGAAAAGTGGTTTTTCCACACTAATACAAGTGCAAAAGTGGTTTCCTGCACCAACACATGTGTGAAAAGTGGTTTTTCAACACTAACACAAGTGCGAAAAGTGGTTTTTCAACACTATCACAAGTGCAAAAAGTGTTTTTTCCACACTAATACAAGTGCAAAAGTGGTTTCCTGCACCAACACCAGTGCGAAAAGTGGGTTTTCAACACTAACACAAGTGCGAAAAGTGGTTTTCTCCACCAACACAAGTGCGAAGAATGGATTTTCAACACTAACACAAGTGCGAAAAGTGGTTTCCATCACCAACACAAGTGCGAAAAGTGGGTTTTCAACACTAACACAAGTGCGAAAAGTGGTTTCCTACACCTACACAAGTGCGAAAAGTGTTTTTTCAACACTAACTCAAGTGCGAAAAGTGGTTTCCTTCACCAACACAAGTGCGAAAAGTGTATTTTCAACACTAACACAAGTGCGAAAAGTGGTTTCCTACGCCAACACAAGTGCGAAAAGTGGTTTTTCAACACTAACACAAGTGCGAAAAGTGGTTTCCTACACCAACACAAGTGCGAAAAGTGGTTTCCTACACCAACACAAGTGCGAAAAGTGGTTTTTCAACACTATCACAAGTGCAAAAAGAGTTTTTGCCACACTAATACAAGTGCAAAAGTGGTTTCCTGCACCAAACAAGTGCAAAAAGTGGTTTTTCAACTCTAACACAAGTGCGAAAAGTGGTTTTTCAACACGAACACAAGTGCGAAAAGTGGTTTTGCCACACTAATACAAGTGCAAAAGTGGTTTCCTGCACCAACACAAGTGTGAAAGGTGGTTTTTCAACACTAACACAAGTGCGAAAAGTGGTTTTTCAACACTATCACAAGTGCAAAAAGAGTTTTTTCCACACTAATACAAGTGCAAAAGTGGTTTCCTGCACCAACACAAGTGCGAAATGTGGTTTTTCAAGACTAACACAAGTGCGAAAAGTGGTTTTTCAACACTAACACAAGTGCGAAAAGTGGTTTTTCCACACAAATACAAGTGCAAAAGTGGTTTCCTGCACCAACACATGTGCGAAAAGTGGTTTTTCAACACTAACACAAGTGCGAAAAGTGGTTTTTCAACACTATCACAAGTGCAAAAAGTGTTTTTTCCACACTAATACAAGTGCAAAAGTGGTTTCCTGCACCAACACAAGTGGCAAAAGTGGTTTTTCAACACTAACACAAGTGCGAAAAGTGGTTTTTCAACACGATCACAAGTGCAAAAAGAGTTTTTTCCACACTAATACAAGTGCAAAAGTGGTTTCCTGCACCAACACAAGTGCGAAATGTGGTTTTTCAACACTAACACAAGTGCGGATAGTGGTTTTTCAACACTAACACAAGTGCGAAAAGTGGTTTTTCAACACTATCACAAGTGCAAAAAGAGTTTTTTCCACACTAATACAAGTGCAAAAGTGGTTTCCTGCACCAACACAAGTGCGAAATGTGGTTTTTCAACACTAACACAAGTGCGAAAAGTGGTTTTTCAACACTAACACAAGTGCGAAAAGTGGTTTTTCCACACTAATACAAGTGCAAAAGTGGTTTCCTGCACCAACACATGTGTGAAAAGTGGTTTTTCAACACTAACACAAGTGCGAAAAGTGGTTTTTCAACACTATCACAAGTGCAAAAAGTGTTTTTTCCACACTAATACAAGTGCAAAAGTGGTTTCCTGCACCAACACCAGTGCGAAAAGTGGGTTTTCAACACTAACACAAGTGCGAAAAGTGGTTTTCTCCACCAACACAAGTGCGAAGAATGGATTTTCAACACTAACACAAGTGCGAAAAGTGGTTTCCATCACCAACACAAGTGCGAAAAGTGGGTTTTCAACACTAACACAAGTGCGAAAAGTGGTTTCCTACACCTACACAAGTGCGAAAAGTGTTTTTTCAACACTAACTCAAGTGCGAAAAGTGGTTTCCTTCACCAACACAAGTGCGAAAAGTGTATTTTCAACACTAACACAAGTGCGAAAAGTGGTTTCCTACGCCAACACAAGTGCGAAAAGTGGTTTTTCAACACTAACACAAGTGCGAAAAGTGGTTTCCTACACCAACACAAGTGCGAAAAGTGGTTTCCTACACCAACACAAGTGCGAAAAGTGGTTTTTCAACACTAACACAAGTGCAAAAAGTGGTTTCCTACACCAACACAAGTGCGAAAAGTGGTTTTTCAACACTAACACAAGTGCGAAAAGTGGTTTTTCCACACTAATACAAGTGCAAAAGTGGTTTCCTGCACCAACACAAGTGCGAAAAGTGGTTTTTCAACACTAACACAAGTGCGAAAAGTGGTTTCCTACACCAACACAAGTGCGAAAAGTGGTTTTTCAACACTAACACAAGTGCGGAAAGTGGTTTTTCAACACTAACACAAGTGCGAAAAGTGGGTTTTCAACACTAACACAAGTGTGAAAAGTGGTTTTTCAACACGAACACAAGTGCGAAAAGTGGTTTTGCCACACTAATACAAGTGCAAAAGTGGTTTTTCAACACTAACACAAGTGCGAAAAGTGGTTTATCCACACTAATACAAGTGCAAAAGTGGTTCCTGCACCAACACAAGTGCGAAAAGTGGTTTTTCAACACTAACACAAGTGCGAAATGTGGTTTTTCAACACTATCACAAGTGCAAAAAGAGTTTTTGCCACACTAATACAAGTGCAAAAGTGGTTTCCTGCACCAACACAAGTGCAAAAAGTGGTTTTTCAACACTAACACAAGTGCGAAAAGTGGTTTTTCAACACGAACACAAGTGCGAAAAGTGGTTTTGCCACACTAATACAAGTGCAAAAGTGGTTTCCTGCACCAACACAAGTGTGAAAGGTGGTTTTTCAACACTAACACAAGTGCGAAAAGTGGTTTTTCAACACTATCACAAGTGCAAAAAGAGTTTTTTCCACACTAATACAAGTGCAAAAGTGGTTTCCTGCACCAACACAAGTGCGAAATGTGGTTTTTCAAGACTAACACAAGTGCGAAAAGTGGTTTTTCAACACTAACACAAGTGCGAAAAGTGGTTTTTCCACACTAATACAAGTGCAAAAGTGGTTTCCTGCACCAACACATGTGCGAAAAGTGGTTTTTCAACACTAACACAAGTGCGAAAAGTGGTTTTTCAACACTATCACAAGTGCAAAAAGTGTTTTTTCCACACTAATACAAGTGCAAAAGTGGTTTCCTGCACCAACACCAGTGCGAAAAGTGGGTTTTCAACACTAACACAAGTGCGAAAAGTGGTTTTCTCCACCAACACAAGTGCGAAGAATGGATTTTCAACACTAACACAAGTGCAAAAAGTGGTTTCCATCACCAACACAAGTGCGAAAAGTGGGTTTTCAACACTAACACAAGTGTGAAAAGTGGTTTCCTACACCTACACAAGTGCGAAAAGTGTTTTTTCAACACTAACTCAAGTGCGAAAAGTGGTTTCCTTCACCAACACAAGTGCGAAAAGTGTATTTTCGACACTAACACAAGTGCGAAAAGTGGTTTCCTACACCAATACAAGTGCGAAAATTGGTTTTTCAACACTAACACAAGTGCGAAAAGTGGTTTCCTACACCAACACAAGTGCGAAAAGTGGTTTCCTACACCAACACAAGCGCGAAAATTGGTTTTTCAACACTAACACAAGTGCGAAAAGTGGTTTCCTACACCAACACAAGTGCGAAAAGTGGTTTTTCAACACTAACACAAGTGCGAAAAGTGGTTTTTCCACACTAATACAAGTGCAAAAGTGGTTTCCTGCACCAACACAAGTGCGAAAAGTGGTTTTTCAACACTAACACAAGTGCGAAAAGTAGTTTCCTACACCAACACAAGTGCGAAAAGTGGTTTCCTACACCAACACCAGTGTGAAAGGTGGTTTTGCCACATAATACAAGTGCGAGAAGTCGTTTGCTACACCAACACAAGTGCGAAAAGTGGGGTTTCAACACAAACACAAGTGCGAAGTGGTTTCCGACACCAACAAAAGTGCGAAAAGTGGGTTTTCAACACTAACACAAGTGCGAAAAGTGGTTTCCTTCAACAACACAAGTGCGAAAAGTGTTTATTCAACACTAACACAAGTGCGAAAAGTGGTTTTTCAACACAAACACAAGTGCGAAAAGTGGTTTCCTTCACCAACACAAGTGCGAAAAGTGTATTTTCAACACTAACACAAGTGCGAAAAGTGGTTTCCTATGCCAACACAAGTGCGAAAAGTGGTTTTTCAACACTAACACAAGTGCGAGAAGTGGTTTTTCAACACTAACACAAGTGCGGATAGTGGTTTTTCGACACTAACACAAGTGCGAAAAGTGTTTTTTCCACACTAATACAAGTGCAAAAGTGGTTTCCTGCACCAACACAAGTGCGAAAAGTGGTTTTTCAACACTAACACAAGTGCGAAAAGTGGTTTTTCAACACTAACACAAGTGCGAAAAGTGGTTTTTCCACACTAATACAAGTGCAAAAGTGGTTTCCTGCACCAACACAAGTGCGAAAAGTGGTTTTTCAACACTAACACAAGTGCGAAAAGTGGTTTTTCAACACTATCACAAGTGCAAAAAGAGTTTTTTCCACACTAATACAAGTGCAAAAGTGGTTTCCTGCACCAACACAAGTGCGAAAAGTGGTTTTTCAACACTAACACAAGTGCGAAAAGTGGTTTTTCAACACGAACACAAGTGCGAAAAGTGGTTTTGCCACACTAATACAAGTGCAAAAGTGGTTTCCTGCACCAACACAAGTGGCAAAAGTGGTTTTTCAACACTAACACAAGTGCGAAAAGTGGTTTTTCAACACGATCACAAGTGCAAAAAGAGTTTTTTCCACACTAATACAAGTGCAAAAGTGGTTTCCTGCACCAACACAAGTGCGAAATGTGGTTTTTCAACACTAACACAAGTGCGGATAGTGGTTTTTCAACACTAACACAAGTGCGAAAATTGGTTTTTCCACACTAATACAAGTGCAAAAGTGGTATCCTGCACCAACACAAGTGCGAAAAGTGGTTTTTCAACACTAACACAAGTGCGAAAAGTGGTTTTTCAACATTAACACAAGTGCGAAAAGTGGTTTTTCCACACTAATACAAGTGCAAAAGTGGTTTCCTGCACCAACACAAGTGCGAAAAGTGGTTTTTCAACACTAACACAAGTGCGAAAAGTGGTTTTTCAACACTATCACAAGTGCAAAAAGAGTTTTTTCCACACTAATACAAGTGCAAAAGTGGTTTCCTGCACCAACACAAGTGCGAAATGTGGTTTTTCAACACGAACACAAGTGCGAAAAGTGGTTTTTCAACACTAACACAAGTGCGAAAATTGGTTTTTCCACACTAATACAAGTGCAAAAGTGGTTTCCTGCACCAACACATGTGCGAAAAGTGGTTTTTCAACACTAACACAAGTGCGAAAAGTGGTTTTTCAACACTATCACAAGTGCAAAAAGTGTTTTTTCCACACTAATACAAGTGCAAAAGTGGTTTCCTGCACCAACACCAGTGCGAAATGTGGGTTTTCAACACTAACACAAGTGCGAAAAGTGGTTTTCTCCACCAACACAAGTGTGAAGAATGGATTTTCAACACAAACACAAGTGCGAAAAGTGGGTTTTCAACACTAACACAAGTGCGAAAAGTGGTTTCCTACACCTACACAAGTGCGAAAAGTGTTTTTTCAACACTAACTCAAGTGCGAAAAGTGGTTTCCTTCACCAACACAAGTGCGAAAAGTGTATTTTCAACACTAACACAAGTGCGAAATGTGGTTTCCTACGCCAACACAAGTGCGAAAAGTGGTTTTTCAACACTAACACAAGTGCGAAAAGTGGTTTTTCAACACTAACACAAGTGCGAAAAGTGGTTTATCCACACTAATACAAGTGCAAAAGTGGTTTCCTGCACCAACACAAGTGCGAAAAGTGGTTTTTCAACACTAACACAAGTGCGAAAAGTGGTTTTTCAACACTATCACAAGTGCAAAAAGAGTTTTTTCCACACTAATACAAGTGCAAAAGTGGTTTTTCAACACTAACACAAGTACGAAAAGTGGTTTTTCAACACGAACACAAGTGCAAAAAGTGGTTTTGCCACACTAATACAAGTGCAAAAGTGGTTTCCTGCACCAACACAATTGCGAAAAGTGGTTTTTCAACACTAACACAAGTGCGAAAAGTGGTTTTTCAACACTATCACAAGTGCAAAAAGAGTTTTTTCCACACTAATACAAGTGCAAAAGTGGTTTCCTGCACCAACACAAGTGCGAAATGTGGTTTTTCAACACTAACACAAGTGCGAAAAGTGTTTTTTCAACACTAACACAAGTGCGAAAAGTGGTTTTTCCACACTAATACAAGTACAAAAGTGGTTTCCTGCACCAACACATGTGTGAAAAGTGGTTTTTCAACACTAACACAAGTGCGAAAAGTGGTTTTTCAACACTATCACAAGTGCAAAAAGTGTTTTTTCCACACTAATACAAGTGCAAAAGTGGTTTCCTGCACCAACACCAGTGCGAAAAGTGGGTTTTCAACACTAACACAAGTGCGAAAAGTGGTTTTCTCCACCAACACAAGTGCGAAGAATGGATTTTCAACACTAACACAAGTGCGAAAAGTGGTTTCCATCACCAACACAAGTGCGAAAAGTGGGTTTTCAACACTAACACAAGTGCGAAAAGTGGTTTCCTACACCTACACAAGTGCGAAAAGTGTTTTTTCAACACTAACTCAAGTGCGAAAAGTGGTTTCCTTCACCGACACAAGTGCGAAAAGTGTATTTTCAACACTAACACAAGTGCGAAAAGTGGTTTCCTACGCCAACACAAGAGCGAAAAGTGGTTTTTCAACACTAACACAAGTGCGAAAAGTGGTTTCCTACACCAACACAAGTGCGAAAAGTGGTTTCCTACACCAACACAAGTGCGAAAAGTGGTTTTTCAACACTAACACAAGTGCAAAAAGTGGTTTCCTACACCAACACAAGTGCGAAAAGTGGTTTTTCAACACTAACACAAGTGCGAAAAGTGGTTTTTCCACACTAATACAAGTGCAAAAGTGGTTTCCTGCACCAACACAAGTGCGAAAAGTGGTTTTTCAACACTAACACAAGTGCGAAAAGTGGTTTCCTACACCAACACAAGTGCGAAAAGTGGTTTTTCAACACTAACACAAGTGCGGAAAGTGGTTTTTCAACACTAACACAAGTGCGAAAAGTGGGTTTTCAACACTAACACAAGTGTGAAAAGTGGTTTTTCAACACGAACACAAGTGCGAAAAGTGGTTTTGCCACACTAATACAAGTGCAAAAGTGGTTTTTCAACACTAACACAAGTGCGAAAAGTGGTTTATCCACACTAATACAAGTGCAAAAGTGGTTCCTGCACCAACACAAGTGCGAAAAGTGGTTTTTCAACACTAACACAAGTGCGAAATGTGGTTTTTCAACACTATCACAAGTGCAAAAAGAGTTTTTGCCACACTAATACAAGTGCAAAAGTGGTTTCCTGCACCAAACAAGTGCAAAAAGTGGTTTTTCAACTCTAACACAAGTGCGAAAAGTGGTTTTTCAACACGAACACAAGTGCGAAAAGTGGTTTTGCCACACTAATACAAGTGCAAAAGTGGTTTCCTGCACCAAAACAAGTGTGAAAGGTGGTTTTTCAACACTAACACAAGTGCGAAAAGTGGTTTTTCAACACTATCACAAGTGCAAAAAGAGTTTTTTCCACACTAATACAAGTGCAAAAGTGGTTTCCTGCACCAACACAAGTGCGAAATGTGGTTTTTCAAGACTAACACAAGTGCGAAAAGTGGTTTTTCAACACTAACACAAGTGCGAAAAGTGGTTTTTCCACACTAATACAAGTGCAAAAGTGGTTTCCTGCACCAACACATGTGCGAAAAGTGGTTTTTCAACACTAACACAAGTGCGAAAAGTGGTTTTTCAACACTATCACAAGTGCAAAAAGTGTTTTTTCCACACTAATACAAGTGCAAAAGTGGTTTCCTGCACCAACACCAGTGCGAAAAGTGGGTTTTCAACACTAACACAAGTGCGAAAAGTGGTTTTCTCCACCAACACAAGTGCGAAGAATGGATTTTCAACACTAACACAAGTGCGAAAAGTGGTTTCCATCACCAACACAAGTGCGAAAAGTGGGTTTTCAACACTAACACAAGTGTGAAAAGTGGTTTCCTACACCTACACAAGTGCGAAAAGTGTTTTTTCAACACTAACTCAAGTGCGAAAAGTGGTTTCCTTCACCAACACAAGTGCGAAAAGTGTATTTTCAACACTAACACAAGTGCGAAAAGTGGTTTCCTACACCAATACAAGTGCGAAAAGTGGTTTTTCAACACTAACACAAGTGCGAAAAGTGGTTTCCTACACCAACACAAGTGCGAAAAGTGGTTTCCTACACCAACACAAGTGCGAAAATTGGTTTTTCAACACTAACACAAGTGCGAAAAGTGGTTTCCTACACCAACACAAGTGCGAAAAGTGGTTTTTCAACACTAACACAAGTGCGAAAAGTGGTTTTTCCACATTAATACAAGTGCAAAAGTGGTTTCCTGCACTAACACAAGTGCGAAAAGTGGTTTTTCAACACTAACACAAGTGCGAAAAGTAGTTTCCTACACCAACACAAGTGCGAAAAGTGGTTTCCTACACCAACACCAGTGTGAAAGGTGGTTTTGCCACATAATACAAGTGCGAGAAGTCGTTTGCTACACCAACACAAGTGCGAAAAGTGGGGTTTCAACACAAACACAAGTGCGAAGTGGTTTCCGACACCAACAAAAGTGCGAAAAGTGTGTTTTCAACACTAACACAAGTGCGAAAAGTGGTTTCCTTCAACAACACAAGTGCGAAAAGTGTTTATTCAACACTAACACAAGTGCGAAAAGTGGTTTCCTACACCAACACAAGTGCGAAAAGTGGTTTTTCAACACAAACACAAGTGCGAAAAGTGGTTTCCTTCACCAACACAAGTGCGAAAAGTGTATTTTCAACACTAACACAAGTGCGAAAAGTGGTTTCCTACGCCAACACAAGTGCGAAAAGTGGTTTTTCAACACTAACACAAGTGCGAAAAGTGGTTTTTCAACACTAACACAAGTGCGAAAAGTGGTTTATCCACACTAATACAAGTGCAAAAGTGGTTTCCTGCACCAACACAAGTGCGAAAAGTGGTTTTTCAACACTAACACAAGTGCGAAAAGTGGTTTTTCAACACTATCACAAGTGCAAAAAGAGTTTTTTCCACACTAATACAAGTGCAAAAGTGGGTTTTCAACACTAACACAAGTGTAAAAAGTGGTTTTTCAACACGAACACAAGTGCGAAAAGTGGTTTTGCCAACACTAATACAAGTGCAAAAGTGGTTTTTCAACACTAACACAAGTGCGAAAAGTGGTTTATCCACACTAATACAAGTGCAAAAGTGGTTTCCTGCACCAACACAAGTGCGAAAAGTGGTTTTTCAACACTAACATAAGTGCGAAAAGTGGTTTTTCAACACTGACACAAGTGCGAAAAGTGGTTTCCTACGCCAACACAAGTGCGAAAAGTGGTTTTTCAACACTAACACAAGTGCGAAAAGTGGTTTTTCAACACTAACACAAGTGCGAAAAGTGGTTTATCCACACTAATACAAGTGCAAAAGTGGTTTCCTGCACCAACACAAGTGCGAAAAGTGGTTTTTCAACACTAACACAAGTGCGAAAAGTGGTTTTTCAACACTATCACAAGTGCAAAAAGAGTTTTTTCCACACTAATACAAGTGCAAAAGTGGTTTTTCAACACTAACACAAGTACGAAAAGTGGTTTTTCAACACGAACACAAGTGCGAAAAGTGGTTTTGCCACACTAATACAAGTGCAAAAGTGGTTTCCTGCACCAACACAATTGCGAAAAGTGGTTTTTCAACACTAACACAAGTGCGAAAAGTGGTTTTTCAACACTATCACAAGTGCAAAAAGAGTTTTTTCCACACTAATACAAGTGCAAAAGTGGTTTCCTGCACCAACACAAGTGCGAAATGTGGTTTTTCAACACTAACACAAGTGCGAAAAGTGGTTTTTCAACCCTAACACAAGTGCGAAAAGTGGTTTTTCCACACTAATACAAGTGCAAAAGTGGTTTCCTGCACCAACACATGTGTGAAAAGTGGTTTTTCAACACTAACACAAGTGCGAAAAGTGGTTTTTCAACACTATCACAAGTGCAAAAAGTGTTTTTTCCACACTAATACAAGTGCAAAAGTGGTTTCCTGCACCAACACCAGTGCGAAAAGTGGGTTTTCAACACTAACACAAGTGCGAAAAGTGGTTTTCTCCACCAACACAAGTGCGAAGAATGGATTTTCAACACTAACACAAGTGCGAAAAGTGGTTTCCATCACCAACACAAGTGCGAAAAGTGGGTTTTCAACACTAACACAAGTGCGAAAAGTGGTTTCCTACACCTACACAAGTGCGAAAAGTGTTTTTTCAACACTAACTCAAGTGCGAAAAGTGGTTTCCTTCACCAACACAAGTGTGAAAAGTGTATTTTCAACACTAACACAAGTGCGAAAAGTGGTTTCCTACGCCAACACAAGTGCGAAAAGTGGTTTTTCAACACTAACACAAGTGCGAAAAGTGGTTTCCTACACCAACACAAGTGCGAAAAGTGGTTTCCTACACCAACACAAGTGCGAAAAGTGGTTTTTCAACACTAACACAAGTGCAAAAAGTGGTTTCCTACACCAACACAAGTGCGAAAAGTGGTTTTTCAACACTAACACAAGTGCGAAAAGTGGTTTTTCCACACTAATACAAGTGCAAAAGTGGTTTCCTGCACCAACACAAGTGCGAAAAGTGGTTTTTCAACACTAACACAAGTGCGAAAAGTGGTTTCCTACACCAACACAAGTGCGAAAAGTGGTTTTTCAACACTAACACAAGTGCGGAAAGTGGTTTTTCAACACTAACACAAGTGCGAAAAGTGGGTTTTCAACACTAACACAAGTGTGAAAAGTGGTTTTTCAACACGAACACAAGTGCGAAAAGTGGTTTTGCCACACTGATACAAGTGCAAAAGTGGTTTTTCAACACTAACACAAGTGCGAAAAGTGGTTTATCCACACTAATACAAGTGCAAAAGTGGTTCCTGCACCAACACAAGTGCGAAAAGTGGTTTTTCAACACTAACACAAGTGCGAAATGTGGTTTTTCAACACTATCACAAGTGCAAAAAGAGTTTTTGCCACACTAATACAAGTGCAAAAGTGGTTTCCTGCACCAACACAAGTGCAAAAAGTGGTTTTTCAACACTAACACAAGTGCGAAAAGTGGTTTTTCAACACGAACACAAGTGCGAAAAGTGGTTTTGCCACACTAATACAAGTGCAAAAGTGGTTTCCTGCACCAACCAACACAAGTGTGAAAGGTGGTTTTTCAACACTAACACAAGTGCGAAAAGTGGTTTTTCAACACTATCACAAGTGCAAAAAGAGTTTTTTCCACACTAATACAAGTGCAAAAGTGGTTTCCTGCACCAACACAAGTGCGAAATGTGGTTTTTCAAGACTAACACAAGTGCGAAAAGTGGTTTTTCAACACTAACACAAGTGCGAAAAGTGGTTTCCTACACCAACACAAGTGCGAAAAGTGGTTTCCTACACCAACACAAGTGCGAAAAGTGGTTTTTCAACACTAACACAAGTGCGAAAAGTGGTTTCCTACACCAACACAAGTGCGAAAAGTGGTTTCCTACACCAACACAAGTGCGAAAAGTGGTTTTTCAACACTAACACAAATGCAAAAAGTGGTTTCCTACACCAACACAAGTGCGAAAAGTGGTTTTTCAACACTAACACAAGTGCGAAAAGTGGTTTTTCCACACTAATACAAGTGCAAAAGTGGTTTCCTGCACCAACACAAGTGCGAAAAGTGGTTTTTCAACACTAACACAAGTGCGAAAAGTGGTTTCCTACACCAACACAAGTGCGAAAAGTGGTTTTTCAACACTAACACAAGTGCGGAAAGTGGTTTTTCAACACTAACACAAGTGCGAAAAGTGGTTTTTCCACACTAATACAAGTGCAAAAGTGGTTTCCTGCACCAACACAAGTGCGAAAAGTGGTTTTTCAACACTAACACAAGTGCGAAAAGTAGTTTCCTACACCAACACAAGTGCGAAAAGTGGTTTCCTACACCAACACCAGTGCGAAAGGTGGTTTTGCCACATAATACAAGTGCGAGAAGTCGTTTGCTACACCAACACAAGTGCGAAAAGTGGGGTTTCAACACAAACACAAGTGCGAAGTGGTTTCCGACACCAACAAAAGTGCGAAAAGTGGGTTTTCAACACTAACACAAGTGCGAAAAGTGGTTTCCTTCAACAACACAAGTGCGAAAAGTGTTTATTCAACACTAACACAAGTGCGAAAAGTGGTTTCCTACACCAACACAAGTGCGAAAAGTGGTTTTTCAACACAAACACAAGTGCGAAAAGTGGTTTCCTTCACCAACACAAGTGCGAAAAGTGTATTTTCAACACTAACACAAGTGCGAAAAGTGGTTTCCTACGCCAACACAAGTGCGAAAAGTGGTTTTTCAACACTAACACAAGTGCGAAAAGTGGTTTTTCAACACTAACACAAGTGCGAAAAGTGGTTTATCCACACTAATACAAGTGCAAAAGTGGTTTCCTGCACCAACACAAGTGCGAAAAGTGGTTTTTCAACACTAACACAAGTGCGAAAAGTGGTTTTTCAACACTATCACAAGTGCAAAAAGAGTTTTTTCCACACTAATACAAGTGCAAAAGTGGGTTTTCAACACTAACACAAGTGTAAAAAGTGGTTTTTCAACACGAACACAAGTGCGAAAAGTGGTTTTGCCAACACTAATACAAGTGCAAAAGTGGTTTTTCAACACTAACACAAGTGCGAAAAGTGGTTTATCCACACTAATACAAGTGCAAAAGTGGTTTCCTGCACCAACACAAGTGCGAAAAGTGGTTTTTCAACACTAACACAAGTGCGAAAAGTGGTTTTTCAACACTAACACAAGTGCGAAAAGTGGTTTCCTACGCCAACACAAGTGCGAAAAGTGGTTTTTCAACACTAACACAAGTGCGAAAAGTGGTTTTTCAACACTAACACAAGTGCGAAAAGTGGTTTATCCACACTAATACAAGTGCAAAAGTGGTTTCCTGCACCAACACAAGTGCGAAAAGTGGTTTTTCAACACTAACACAAGTGCGAAAAGTGGTTTTTCAACACTATCACAAGTGCAAAAAGAGTTTTTTCCACACTAATACAAATGCAAAAGTGGTTTTTCAACACTAACACAAGTACGAAATGTGGTTTTTCAACACGAACACAAGTGCGAAAAGTGGTTTTGCCACACTAATACAAGTGCAAAAGTGGTTTCCTGCACCAACACAATTGCGAAAAGTGGTTTTTCAACACTAACACAAGTGCGAAAAGTGGTTTTTCAACACTATCACAAGTGCAAAAAGAGTTTTTTCCACACTAATACAAGTGCAAAAGTGGTTTCCTGCACCAACACAAGTGCGAAATGTGGTTTTTCAACACTAACACAAGTGCGAAAAGTGGTTTTTCAACCCTAACACAAGTGCGAAAAGTGGTTTTTCCACACTAATACAAGTGCAAAAGTGGTTTCCTGCACCAACACATGTGTGAAAAGTGGTTTTTCAACACTAACACAAGTGCGAAAAGTGGTTTTTCAACACTATCACAAGTGCAAAAAGTGTTTTTTCCACACTAATACAAGTGCAAAAGTGGTTTCCTGCACCAACACCAGTGCGAAAAGTGGGTTTTCAACACTAACACAAGTGCGAAAAGTGGTTTTCTCCACCAACACAAGTGCGAAGAATGGATTTTCAACACTAACACAAGTGCGAAAAGTGGTTTCCATCACCAACACAAGTGCGAAAAGTGGGTTTTCAACACTAACACAAGTGCGAAAAGTGGTTTCCTACACCTACACAAGTGCGAAAAGTGTTTTTTCAACACTAACTCAAGTGCGAAAAGTGGTTTCCTTCACCAACACAAGTGCGAAAAGTGTATTTTCAACACTAACACAAGTGCGAAAAGTGGTTTCCTACGCCAACACAAGTGCGAAAAGTGGTTTTTCAACACTAACACAAGTGCGAAAAGTGGTTTCCTACACCAACACAAGTGCGAAAAGTGGTTTCCTACACCAACACAAGTGCGAAAAGTGGTTTTTCAACACTAACACAAGTGCAAAAAGTGGTTTCCTACACCAACACAAGTGCGAAAAGTGGTTTTTCAACACTAACACAAGTGCGAAAAGTGGTTTTTCCACACTAATACAAGTGCAAAAGTGGTTTCCTGCACCAACACAAGTGCGAAAAGTGGTTTTTCAACACTAACACAAGTGCGAAAAGTGGTTTCCTACACCAACACAAGTGCGAAAAGTGGTTTTTCAACACTAACACAAGTGCGGAAAGTGGTTTTTCAACACTAACACAAGTGCGAAAAGTGGGTTTTCAACACTAACACAAGTGTGAAAAGTGGTTTTTCAACACGAACACAAGTGCGAAAAGTGGTTTTGCCACACTGATACAAGTGCAAAAGTGGTTTTTCAACACTAACACAAGTGCGAAAAGTGGTTTATCCACACTAATACAAGTGCAAAAGTGGTTCCTGCACCAACACAAGTGCGAAAAGTGGTTTTTCAACACTAACACAAGTGCGAAATGTGGTTTTTCAACACTATCACAAGTGCGAAAAGTGGTTTTGCCACACTAATACAAGTGCAAAAGTGGTTTCCTGCACCAACCAACACAAGTGTGAAAGGTGGTTTTTCAACACTAACACAAGTGCGAAAAGTGGTTTTTCAACACTATCACAAGTGCAAAAAGAGTTTTTTCCACACTAATACAAGTGCAAAAGTGGTTTCCTGCACCAACACAAGTGCGAAATGTGGTTTTTCAAGACTAACACAAGTGCGAAAAGTGGTTTTTCAACACTAACACAAGTGCGAAAAGTGGTTTCCTACACCAACACAAGTGCGAAAAGTGGTTTCCTACACCAACACAAGTGCGAAAAGTGGTTTTTCAACACTAACACAAGTGCGAAAAGTGGTTTCCTACACCAACACAAGTGCGAAAAGTGGTTTCCTACACCAACACAAGTGCGAAAAGTGGTTTTTCAACACTAACACAAGTGCAAAAAGTGGTTTCCTACACCAACACAAGTGCGAAAAGTGGTTTTTCAACACTAACACAAGTGCGAAAAGTGGTTTTTCCACACTAATACAAGTGCAAAAGTGGTTTCCTGCACCAACACAAGTGCGAAAAGTGGTTTTTCAACACTAACACAAGTGCGAAAAGTGGTTTCCTACACCAACACAAGTGCGAAAAGTGGTTTTTCAACACTAACACAAGTGCTGAAAGTGGTTTTTCAACACTAACACAAGTGCGAAAAGTGGGTTTTCAACACTAACACAAGTGTGAAAAGTGGTTTTTCAACACGAACACAAGTGCGAAAAGTGGTTTTGCCACACTAATACAAGTGCAAAAGTGGTTTTTCAACACTAACACAAGTGCGAAAAGTGGTTTATCCACACTAATACAAGTGCAAAAGTGGTTCCTGCACCAACACAAGTGCGAAAAGTGGTTTTTCAACACTAACACAAGTGCGAAATGTGGTTTTTCAACACTATCACAAGTGCAAAAAGAGTTTTTGCCACACTAATACAAGTGCAAAAGTGGTTTCCTGCACCAACACAAGTGCAAAAAGTGGTTTTTCAACACTAACACAAGTGCGAAAAGTGGTTTTTCAACACGAACACAAGTGCGAAAAGTGGTTTTGCCACACTAATACAAGTGCAAAAGTGGTTTCCTGCACCAACACAAGTGCGAAATGTGGTTTTTCAAGACTAACACAAGTGCGAAAAGTGGTTTTTCAACACTAACACAAGTGCGAAAAGTGGTTTTTCCACACTAATACAAGTGCAAAAGTGGTTTCCTGCACCAACACATGTGCGAAAAGTGGTTTTTCAACACTAACACAAGTGCGAAAAGTGGTTTTTCAACACTATCACAAGTGCAAAAAGTGTTTTTTCCACACTAATACAAGTGCAAAAGTGGTTTCCTGCACCAACACCAGTGCGAAAAGTGGGTTTTCAACACTAACACAAGTGCGAAAAGTGGTTTTCTCCACCAACACAAGTGCGAAGAATGGATTTTCAACACTAACACAAGTGCGAAAAGTGGTTTCCATCACCAACACAAGTGCGAAAAGTGGGTTTTCAACACTAACACAAGTGTGAAAAGTGGTTTCCTACACCTACACAAGTGCGAAAAGTGTTTTTTCAACACTAACTCAAGTGCGAAAAGTGGTTTCCTTCACCAACACAAGTGCGAAAAGTGTATTTTCAACACTAACACAAGTGCGAAAAGTGGTTTCCTACACCAATACAAGTGCGAAAAGTGGTTTTTCAACACTAACACAAGTGCGAAAAGTGGTTTCCTACACCAACACAAGTGCGAAAAGTGGTTTCCTACACCAACACAAGTGCGAAAATTGGTTTTTCAACACTAACACAAGTGCGAAAAGTGGTTTCCTACACCAACACAAGTGCGAAAAGTGGTTTTTCAACACTAACACAAGTGCGAAAAGTGGTTTTTCAACACTATCACAAGTGCAAAAAGAGTTTTTTCCACACTAATACAAGTGCAAAAGTGGTTTCCTGCACCAACACAAGTGCGAAATGTGGTTTTTCAACACTAACACAAGTGCGAAAAGTGGTTTTTCAACCCTAACACAAGTGCGAAAAGTGGTTTTTCCACACTAATACAAGTGCAAAAGTGGTTTCCTGCACCAACACATGTGTGAAAAGTGGTTTTTCAACACTAACACAAGTGCGAAAAGTGGTTTTTCAACACTATCACAAGTGCAAAAA
Organism: Myxine glutinosa; assembly: GCF_964187855.1. Classification (NCBI taxonomy): domain Eukaryota; kingdom Metazoa; phylum Chordata; class Myxini; order Myxiniformes; family Myxinidae; genus Myxine; species Myxine glutinosa. The sequence goes on along the minus strand of NW_027618573.1, from coordinate 6,585 downwards.
GTGTTTTTTCCACACTAATACAAGTGCAAAAGTGGTTTCCTGCACCAACACCAGTGCGAAAAGTGGGTTTTCAACACTAACACAAGTGCGAAAAGTGGTTTTCTCCACCAACACAAGTGCGAAGAATGGATTTTCAACACTAACACAAGTGCGAAAAGTGGTTTCCATCACCAACACAAGTGCGAAAAGTGGGTTTTCAACACTAACACAAGTGCGAAAAGTGGTTTCCTACACCTACACAAGTGCGAAAAGTGTTTTTTCAACACTAACTCAAGTGCGAAAAGTGGTTTCCTTCACCAACACAAGTGCGAAAAGTGTATTTTCAACACTAACACAAGTGCGAAAAGTGGTTTCCTACGCCAACACAAGTGCGAAAAGTGGTTTTTCAACACTAACACAAGTGCGAAAAGTGGTTTCCTACACCAACACAAGTGCGAAAAGTGGTTTCCTACACCAACACAAGTGCGAAAAGTGGTTTTTCAACACTAACACAAGTGCAAAAAGTGGTTTCCTACACCAACACAAGTGCGAAAAGTGGTTTTTCAACACTAACACAAGTGCGAAAAGTGGTTTTTCCACACTAATACAAGTGCAAAAGTGGTTTCCTGCACCAACACAAGTGCGAAAAGTGGTTTTTCAACACTAACACAAGTGCGAAAAGTGGTTTCCTACACCAACACAAGTGCGAAAAGTGGTTTTTCAACACTAACACAAGTGCGGAAAGTGGTTTTTCAACACTAACACAAGTGCGAAAAGTGGGTTTTCAACACTAACACAAGTGTGAAAAGTGGTTTTTCAACACGAACACAAGTGCGAAAAGTGGTTTTGCCACACTGATACAAGTGCAAAAGTGGTTTTTCAACACTAACACAAGTGCGAAAAGTGGTTTATCCACACTAATACAAGTGCAAAAGTGGTTCCTGCACCAACACAAGTGCGAAAAGTGGTTTTTCAACACTAACACAAGTGCGAAATGTGGTTTTTCAACACTATCACAAGTGCAAAAAGAGTTTTTGCCACACTAATACAAGTGCAAAAGTGGTTTCCTGCACCAACACAAGTGCAAAAAGTGGTTTTTCAACACTAACACAAGTGCGAAAAGTGGTTTTTCAACACGAACACAAGTGCGAAAAGTGGTTTTGCCACACTAATACAAGTGCAAAAGTGGTTTCCTGCACCAACCAACACAAGTGTGAAAGGTGGTTTTTCAACACTAACACAAGTGCGAAAAGTGGTTTTTCAACACTATCACAAGTGCAAAAAGAGTTTTTTCCACACTAATACAAGTGCAAAAGTGGTTTCCTGCACCAACACAAGTGCGAAATGTGGTTTTTCAAGACTAACACAAGTGCGAAAAGTGGTTTTTCAACACTAACACAAGTGCGAAAAGTGGTTTCCTACACCAACACAAGTGCGAAAAGTGGTTTCCTACACCAACACAAGTGCGAAAAGTGGTTTTTCAACACTAACACAAGTGCGAAAAGTGGTTTCCTACACCAACACAAGTGCGAAAAGTGGTTTCCTACACCAACACAAGTGCGAAAAGTGGTTTTTCAACACTAACACAAGTGCAAAAAGTGGTTTCCTACACCAACACAAGTGCGAAAAGTGGTTTTTCAACACTAACACAAGTGCGAAAAGTGGTTTTTCCACACTAATACAAGTGCAAAAGTGGTTTCCTGCACCAACACAAGTGCGAAAAGTGGTTTTTCAACACTAACACAAGTGCGAAAAGTGGTTTCCTACACCAACACAAGTGCGAAAAGTGGTTTTTCAACACTAACACAAGTGCGGAAAGTGGTTTTTCAACACTAACACAAGTGCGAAAAGTGGGTTTTCAACACTAACACAAGTGTGAAAAGTGGTTTTTCAACACGAACACAAGTGCGAAAAGTGGTTTTGCCACACTAATACAAGTGCAAAAGTGGTTTTTCAACACTAACACAAGTGCGAAAAGTGGTTTATCCACACTAATACAAGTGCAAAAGTGGTTCCTGCACCAACACAAGTGCGAAAAGTGGTTTTTCAACACTAACACAAGTGCGAAATGTGGTTTTTCAACACTATCACAAGTGCAAAAAGAGTTTTTGCCACACTAATACAAGTGCAAAAGTGGTTTCCTGCACCAACACAAGTGCAAAAAGTGGTTTTTCAACACTAACACAAGTGCGAAAAGTGGTTTTTCAACACGAACACAAGTGCGAAAAGTGGTTTTGCCACACTAATACAAGTGCAAAAGTGGTTTCCTGCACCAACACAAGTGTGAAAGGTGGTTTTTCAACACTAACACAAGTGCGAAAAGTGGTTTTTCAACACTATCACAAGTGCAAAAAGAGTTTTTTCGACACTAATACAAGTGCAAAAGTGGTTTCCTGCACCAACACAAGTGCGAAATGTGGTTTTTCAAGACTAACACAAGTGCGAAAAGTGGTTTTTCAACACTAACACAAGTGCGAAAAGTGGTTTTTCCACACTAATACAAGTGCAAAAGTGGTTTCCTGCACCAACACATGTGCGAAAAGTGGTTTTTCAACACTAACACAAGTGCAAAAAGTGGTTTTTCAACACTATCACAAGTGCAAAAAGTGTTTTTTCCACACTAATACAAGTGCAAAAGTGGTTTCCTGCACCAACACCAGTGCGAAAAGTGGGTTTTCAACACTAACACAAGTGCGAAAAGTGGTTTTCTCCACCAACACAAGTGCGAAGAATGGATTTTCAACACTAACACAAGTGCGAAAAGTGGTTTCCATCACCAACACAAGTGCGAAAAGTGGGTTTTCAACACTAACACAAGTGTGAAAAGTGGTTTCCTACACCTACACAAGTGCGAAAAGTGTTTTTTCAACACTAACTCAAGTGCGAAAAGTGGTTTCCTTCACCAACACAAGTGCGAAAAGTGTATTTTCAACACTAACACAAGTGCGAAAAGTGGTTTCCTACACCAATACAAGTGCGAAAAGTGGTTTTTCAACACTAACACAAGTGCGAAAAGTGGTTTCCTACACCAACACAAGTGCGAAAAGTGGTTTCCTACACCAACACAAGTGCGAAAATTGGTTTTTCAACACTAACACAAGTGCGAAAAGTGGTTTCCTACACCAACACAAGTGCGAAAAGTGGTTTTTCAACACTAACACAAGTGCGAAAAGTGGTTTTTCCACACTAATACAAGTGCAAAAGTGGTTTCCTGCACCAACACAAGTGCGAAAAGTGGTTTTTCAACACTAACACAAGTGCGAAAAGTAGTTTCCTACACCAACACAATTGCGAAAATTGGTTTCCTACACCAACACCAGTGCGAAAGGTGGTTTTGCCACATAATACAAGTGCGAGAAGTCGTTTGCTACACCAACACAAGTGCGAAAAGTGGGGTTTCAACACAAACACAAGTGCGAAGTGGTTTCCGACACCAACAAAAGTGCGAAAAGTGGGTTTTCAACACTAACACAAGTGCGAAAAGTGGTTTCCTTCAACAACACAAGTGCGAAAAGTGTTTATTCAACACTAACACAAGTGCGAAAAGTGGTTTCCTACACCAACACAAGTGCGAAAAGTGGTTTTTCAACACAAACACAAGTGCGAAAAGTGGTTTCCTTCACCAACACAAGTGCGAAAAGTGTATTTTCAACACTAACACAAGTGCGAAAAGTGGTTTCCTACGCCAACACAAGTGCGAAAAGTGGTTTTTCAACACTAACACAAGTGCGAAAAGTGGTTTTTCAACACTAACACAAGTGCGAAAAGTGGTTTATCCACACTAACACAAGTGCGAAAAGTGGTTTTTCAACACTAACACAAGTGCGAAAAGTGGTTTTTCCACACTAATACAAGTGCAAAAGTGGTTTCCTGCACCAACACATGTGCGAAAAGTGGTTTTTCAACACTAACACAAGTGCGAAAAGTGGTTTTTCAACACTATCACAAGTGCAAAAAGTGTTTTTTCCACACTAATACAAGTGCAAAAGTGGTTTCCTGCACCAACACCAGTGCGAAAAGTGGGTTTTCAACACTAACACAAGTGCGAAAAGTGGTTTTCTCCACCAACACAAGTGCGAAGAATGGATTTTCAACACTAACACAAGTGCGAAAAGTGGTTTCCATCACCAACACAAGTGCGAAAAGTGGGTTTTCAACACTAACACAAGTGCGAAAAGTGGTTTCCTTCACCAACACAAGTGCGAAAAGTGTATTTTCAACACTAACACAAGTGCGAAAAGTGGTTTCCTACACCAATACAAGTGCGAAAAGTGGTTTTTCAACACTAACACAAGTGCGAAAAGTGGTTTCCTACACCAACACAAGTGCGAAAAGTGGTTTCCTACACCAACACAAGTGCGAAAATTGGTTTTTCAACACTAACACAAGTGCGAAAAGTGGTTTCCTACACCAACACAAGTGCGAAAAGTGGTTTTTCAACACTAACACAAGTGCGAAAAGTGGTTTTTCCACACTAATACAAGTGCAAAAGTGGTTTCCTGCACCAACACAAGTGCGAAAAGTGGTTTTTCAACACTAACACAAGTGCGAAAAGTAGTTTCCTACACCAACACAATTGCGAAAATTGGTTTCCTACACCAACACCAGTGCGAAAGGTGGTTTTGCCACATAATACAAGTGCGAGAAGTCGTTTGCTACACCAACACAAGTGCGAAAAGTGGGGTTTCAACACAAACACAAGTGCGAAGTGGTTTCCGACACCAACAAAAGTGCGAAAAGTGGGTTTTCAACACTAACACAAGTGCGAAAAGTGGTTTCCTTCAACAACACAAGTGCGAAAAGTGTTTATTCAACACTAACACAAGTGCGAAAAGTGGTTTCCTACACCAACACAAGTGCGAAAAGTGGTTTTTCAACACAAACACAAGTGCGAAATGTGGTTTCCTTCACCAACACAAGTGCGAAAAGTGTATTTTCAACACTAACACAAGTGCGAAAAGTGGTTTCCTACGCCAACACAAGTGCGAAAAGTGGTTTTTCAACACTAACACAAGTGCGAAAAGTGGTTTTTCAACACTAACACAAGTGCGAAAAGTGGTTTATCCACACTAATACAAGTGCAAAAGTGGTTTCCTGCACCAACACAAGTGCGAAAAGTGGTTTTTCAACACTAACACAAGTGCGAAAAGTGGTTTTTCAACACTATCACAAGTGCAAAAAGAGTTTTTTCCACACTAATACAGGTGCAAAAGTGGGTTTTCAACACTAACACAAGTGTAAAAAGTGGTTTTTCAACACGAACACAAGTGCGAAAAGTGGTTTTGCCACACTAATACAAGTGCAAAAGTGGTTTTTCAACACTAACACAAGTGCGAAGAGTGGTTTATCCACACTAATATAAGTGCAAAAGTGGTTTCCTGCACCAACACAAGTGCGAAAAGTGGTTTTTCAACACTAACACAAGTGTGAAAAGTGGTTTTTCAACACTGTCACAAGTGCAAAAAGAGTTTTTTCCACACTAATACAAGTGCAAAAGTGGTTTCCTGCACCAACACAAGTGCAGAAAGTGGTTTTTCAACACTAACACAAGTGCGAAAAGTGGTTTTTCAACACGAACACAAGTGCGAAAAGTGGTTTTGCCACACTAATACAAGTGCAAAAGTGGTTTCCTGCACCAACACAAGTGCGAAAGGTGGTTTTTCAACACTAACACAAGTGCGAAAAGTGGTTTATCAACACTATCACTAGTGCAAAAAGTGTTTTTTCCACACTAATACAACTGCGAAAAGTGGTTTTTCAACACTAACACAAGTGCGAAAAGTGGTTTTTCCACACTAATGCAAGTGCAAAAGTGGTTTCCTGCACCAACACAAGTGCGAGAGGTGGTTTTTCAACACTAACACAAGTGCGGATAGTGGTTTTTCGACACTAACACAAGTGCGAAAAGTGTTTTTTCCACACTAATACAAGTGCAAAAGTGGTTTCCTGCACCAACACAAGTGCGAAAAGTGGTTTTTCAACACTAACACAAGTGCGAAAAGTGGTTTTTCAACACTAACACAAGTGCAAAAAGTGGTTTTTCCACACTAATACAAGTGCAAAAGTGGTTTCCTGCACCAACACAAGTGCGAAAGGTGGTTTTTCAACACTAACACAAGTGCGAAAAGTGGTTTTTCAACACTATCACAAGTGCAAAAAGAGTTTTTTCCACACTAATACAAGTGCAAAAGTGGTTTCCTGCACCAACACAAGTGCGAAAAGTGGTTTTTCAACACTAACACAAGTGCGAAAAGTGGTTTTTCAACACGAACACAAGTGCGAAAAGTGGTTTTGCCACACTAATACAAGTGCAGAAGTGGTTTCCTGCACCAACACAAGTGGCAAAAGTGGTTTTTCAACACTAACACAAGTGCGAAAAGTGGTTTTTCAACACTATCACAAGTGCAAAAAGAGTTTTTGCCACACTAATACAAGTGCAAAAGTGGTTTCCTGCACCAACACAAGTGCGAAATGTGGTTTTTCAACACTAACACAAGTGCGAAAAGTGGTTTTTCAACACTAACACAAGTGCGAAAATTGGTTTTTCCACACTAATACAAGTGCAAAAGTGGTTTCCTGCACCAACACATGTGCGAAAAGTGGTTT